>NC_069502.1:165192028-165419528 GCF_027579735.1 Bombina bombina
CTGGTTAGAATCAAGCCTGTTTACAAACCTTTGACTCCTCCTTGGAGTCTCAATTTAGTTCTTTCAGTTCTTCAGGGGGTTCCGTTTGAACCCTTACATTCCGTTGATATTAAGTTATTATCTTGGAAAGTTTTGTTTTTAGTTGCAATTTCTTCTGCTAGAAGAGTTTCAGAATTATCTGCTCTGCAGTGTTCTCCTCCTTATCTGGTGTTCCATGCAGATAAGGTGGTTTTACGTACTAAACCTGGTTTTCTTCCAAAAGTTGTTTCTAACAAAAACATTAACCAGGAGATTATCGTACCTTCTCTGTGTCCGAAACCAGTTTCAAAGAAGGAACGCTTGTTGCACAATTTGGATGTTGTTCGCGCTCTAAAATTCTATTTAGATGCTACAAAGGATTTTAGACAAACATCTTCCTTGTTTGTTGTTTATTCAGGTAAAAGGAGAGGTCAAAAAGCAACTTCTACCTCTCTCTCTTTTTGGATTAAAAGCATCATCAGATTGGCTTACGAGACTGCCGGACGGCAGCCTCCCGAAAGAATCACAGCTCATTCCACTAGGGCTGTGGCTTCCACATGGGCCTTCAAGAACGAGGCTTCTGTTGATCAGATATGTAGGGCAGCGACTTGGTCTTCACTGCACACTTTTACCAAATTTTACAAGTTTGATACTTTTGCTTCTTCTGAGGCTATTTTTGGGAGAAAGGTTTTGCAAGCCGTGGTGCCTTCCATTTAGGTGACCTGATTTGCTCCCTCCCTTCATCCGTGTCCTAAAGCTTTGGTATTGGTTCCCACAAGTAAGGATGACGCCGTGGACCGGACACACCTATGTTGGAGAAAACAGAATTTATGTTTACCTGATAAATTTCTTTCTCCAACGGTGTGTCCGGTCCACGGCCCGCCCTGGTTTTTTAATCAGGTCTGATAATTTATTTTCTTTAACTACAGTCACCACGGTACCATATGGTTTCTCCTATGCTATTATTCCTCCTTAACGTCGGTCGAATGACTGGGGTAGGCGGAGCCTAGGAGGGATCATGTGACCAGCTTTGCTGGGCTCTTTGCCATTTCCTGTTGGGGAGGAGAATATCCCACAAGTAAGGATGACGCCGTGGACCGGACACACCGTTGGAGAAAGAAATTTATCAGGTAAACATAAATTCTGTTTTTTGGATATTTTCCCTGCAAGCAAGGATTTGGGGTTTTGCTGTGTCCATGTCAATCTCTGTAGCAGAGTAATGGTGTCTTTAAAGCAGTTAGGAAGTTGTAAGGTTGTGCTTTCTTTGTTTCCTAACATATTGCTGCCCTAGGTATAGAAAGCCAGAGTTGGTTACTCTGTTCTTTCTTTTTTCTACAGGTCTCTGTAAGGAGTAGAAACATAGATATTGATGGCAGATAAGAGCCATAGGCCCAGCAAGTGTGCCCGATATTACCTTACAGTATAAACTTATCTAGTTCGTAGGGATAGCCTTATGCTTGTCCCAGACATTTTTAAAGTCCTCCACAGTGTTTGTCATTACTACCTGTTGAGAAAGTTTATTCCATAAATCAATCACTTTTTCTGTAAAGAAGTGCTTCCTCAAATTATTGAAGATATAGCCTCCAGAACTATACACAATACTCGAGATGAGGCCTAACTAATGATCTATAAAGTGGCATAAGAACCTTACTATTTCTGCTGCAAATACATCTACTAATACATCCAGGCATTCTGCTGGCCTTACGCTCTGAAGTACTACATTGTTTACTACATTTTAAATCATCTGAAATAATAATTCCCCCCCCCCATCCACACTGTTTCAAATTTTTGTATCATCTGCAAACAGACATACTTTCCCCTGAAGCCCTTTGCTGATATTACAGATAAATATGTTAAACAAAACAGGCCCCCGAACTGACCCCTTAGAGAAACACCACTAGTAACAGCCCCCCCTCTGCTGAATGAACTCCATTTACTAAGACTCTTTGTTTTCTGCCCTTAAAGAGCCCTGATACCCAAATGTTGAAACACTTGAAAGTGATGCAGCATAGCTGTAAAAAGCTGGTCTCAGGGAACTGCAGTGGCGCCTTACTTAGACGACATATTGGTTCAGGTGACATCTTTTCAACAAGCAAATTCCCATACAGAGATCTTGTTGTCTTCTCTACGTTCCCACGGATGGAAAGTGAATCTGGGAAAGAGTTCCCTTGTTCCAGCTACAAGGGTGGTGTTTTTAGGGACTATAATAGATTCCCTATCTATGAAAGTTTTTCTGACGGAGGTCAGAAAATCCAAAATTGTCTCTGCTTGCCTCTCTCTTCAGTCTATTGTTCAGCCATCAGTAGCTCAATGTATGGAGGTGATTGGTCTGATGGTCGCTTCCATGGACATCATTCCCTTTGCTCGATTCCATTTGAGAGCTCTGCAGTTATGCATGCTCAAGCAATGGAACGTAAACCATTCGGATCTTTCTCAGAGGATAGCTCTAGATGTGTCAACGAGAGACTCTCTACCGTGGTTGTTTTCTCAGGAACATCTGTCTCAGGGCACATGCTTCCGGAGACCTTGGGTGATCATGACCACCGATGCCAGCCTGCTAGGCTGGGGAGCAGTCTGGGACTTGTTAAGGGCGCAGGGATTATGGGCTCGGGAGGAGTCTGCTCTCCCCATAAACATCTTGGAGTTGAGAGCGATTTACCATTCTCTGATATCTTGGCCTCAGTTGGCTTTAGCCCGCTTTATCAGATTTCAGTCGGACAATATCACCTCAGTGGCTTACATCTACCACCAGGGAAATAACTCGGAGTTCCTTAGCCATGTGGGAGGTGGCTCGGATTATTCAGTCTATCTGCCATCCACATTCCAGGAGTGGACAACTGGGAAGAAGATTTCTTCAACAGACAGACATTTCATCCCGGGGAGTGATCTCTCCATCCGGAGGTGTTCTCCAGGTTAACCTTCAAATGGGGGGGGTACCGGAGTTGTATCTGATGGCGTCTTGGCAGAATGCCAAGTTTCCAAGGCACGGTTCAAGGTCAAGAGATCCGCAGGCAGTTCTGATAGGTGCTCTGTCGGTTCTTTGGGGGTTCGGTCTAGTTTATCTGTTTTCCTCCGTTTGCACTTCTTCCACAAGCCATTGCTTGTATCAAACAGGAGAGACCATCGGTAATTCTAATAGCTCCTCCATGGCCTCGCAGAATCTGGTATGCAGACCTAGTGAAAATGTAATCTCTCCCACCTTGGAGGTTTCCTCTGAGGAAGGACCTTCTAACTCAGGGTCCATTCTTCCATCCAAATCTCATTTCTCTGAAACTGACTGCTTGGAGATAGAATGCTTAGTTTTGTCTAAGCGTGGTTTTTCTGAGTCGGTCATTGAGATCATGATACAGGCTCGCAAACCTGTTACTCGAAAAATGTACCATAAGGTATGGCGTAAATACCTTTATTGGTGTGAATCTAAGGGCTACTCTTGGAGTAGGGTTAGGATTCCTAGAATTTTATCTTTTCTCCAGGAGGGTCTGGAGAAGGGGTTGTCAGTCAGTACTCTGAAAGGTCAGATTTCTGCTTTATCTATTCTGTTACATAAACGTTTGGCGGTTGTGCCAAATGTTCAATCCTTTTTTAGGCCTTGGTCAGAATCAGGCCTGTGTTTAAGTCGGTTACTCCTCTTTGGAGTCTTAACCTTGTTCGTAAAGTTTTGCAGCAGGCTTCATTTGAGCTAATGCATTCCATAGATACTAAATTGTTATCTTGGAAGGTTTTGTTTCTTGTTGCTATTTCTTCTGCAAGGAGAGTTTCGGAACTTTCAGCTTTGCAGTATAATTCACCTTACCTTATCTTTCATGCGGATAAGGTGGTCTTGCATACTAGGTTGGGTTTTCTTCCTAAGGTAGTTTCGGTTAGAAATATTAATCAGGAAATTGTTGTTCCTTCCCTCTGTCCCAGTCCTCCTTCTCATAAGAAGCGTCTGTTACACAACTTGGATGTTATGCGTGCTTTAAAATTCTATTTACAGGCGACTAAGGATTTTCGCCAGTCTTCTGCCCTTTTTGTTTGTTTCTCGGGAAATTGTAAGGGTCAGAAGGCTACTGCTACTTCTCTTTCTTTTTGGTTGAGAAGTATGATTCGTTTTGCTTATGAGACTGCTGGGCAGCAGCCTCCTGAGAGAGTTACGGCTCATTCCAGGAGGGATGTCTAAAATGAAGCTTCTGTGGAACAGATTTGCAAGGCTGCAACTTGGTCCTCTCTGCATACTTTTTCCAAATTTTTAAAAATTTGATACTTTTGCCTCGGGCTGAGGCCTCTTTTGGGAGTTCTGTTTAGGTCTGCCTGTCTTGTTCTCCCTAATCATCTGTGTCCTCTAGCTTGGGTATTGGTTCCCACTAGTAATTTATGACGTCGTGGACTCACCATATGTTAGGAAAGAAAACAAAATTTATGTTTACCTGATACATTTCTTTCTTTCCGGATATGGTGAGTTCACGACCCCACCCATATTTTTGACTAAACCTTAGGCACCCCTACACCTTTGTGTTATTCCTTTTTCCATATCCCTTTGGTCAAAAGACTGGGGATAATGGGTAGGGGAGTGATACTTAACAGCTTTGCTGTGGTGCTTATCGCCGTCTCCTGCTCGCCAGGAGTGATATTCCCATTAGTAATTGATGACGTTGTGGACTCACCATATCCGGAAAGAAAGAAATTTATCAGGTAAGCATAAATTTTGTTTTTTAGTGCTGTGTTTAGGGGATAGGTGTTACCCCTTTCATCAGAAACCTCACTGTTGCCTAGTTGGGATAGGTTATCCAACCTTGGAAAAAATAGCCAATCTGGCAACTGGCCCCTTTCTATCTGGGAGCAGAATTTTGAATGCATCTAAATGATTGTTTTATCAAAAGACAAAGTAGCTGAAAGATATGAAGATAGAGAAGCGCAGCACGCTCTAAGTGTAATCCGTATGCTAATATTCTTAAAAGTCCCCTTCCCCAGGGTATTACTCACAAGATAGGTCTGTACAATGTGCGCATCGGTTGTACACAACCATGTAGCTTGTTTGTTCCCACCGTTCGTCAGATCCACCTCCTTCTATGACGTCTGGAATGGCTGTCCAACCGGAGGGCTTGTTTCTCTTTCCAACCAGGATCCGCAATCAAACATATATGAATGGGAAACTACTCCAGTGTTTCAATAGAACACGTTTATTACAAGTATATGTTAAAATAGAACGACTTACAGATATTAGCCTCTCAGCTCACATATAGGTGCCCACAATAATAAGCCCTGGTAGCCTCCCTGAGACCAAGTTAAATATATATATAGAACTTCTCTACGTACGTTTTGTTTCTGTTCCAGAAACTTTTTCAACTTGGTCTCAGGGAGGCTACCAGGGCTCATTATTGTGGGCACCTATATGGTGAGCTGAGAGGCTAATATCTGTAAGTCGTTCTATTTTAACATATACTTGTAATAAACGTGTTCTATTGAAACACTGGAGTAGTTTCCCATTCATATATGTTTGATTGCGGATCCTGGTTGGAAAGAGAAACAAGCCCTCCGGTTGGACAGCCATTCCAGACGTCATAGAAGGAGGTGGATCTGACGAACGGTGGGAACAAACAAGCTACATGGTTGTGTACAACCGATGCGCACATTGTAGAGACCTATCTTGTGAGTAATACCCTGGGGAAGGGGAATTTTAAGAATATTATCATACGGATTACACTTAGAGCGTGCTGCGCTTCTCTATCTTCATATCTTTCAGCTGTTTGGTAAACGAGTCTTTGATGGGACTGTGCTGAGAAGCTGCAATATAAGACACGCTGAATAGAAGGGATGTAAAGAACCCCCACGATCAAATTATAATCCAACATTTTACCTAATAGAAAAAGGACATATATACGAACACTTATAAGTTGATAAGCGTTTACAGTGAAATAGCACTATCAGATATATATGTTATTGCATTTTGTGTGCTCAGACCTAATAGTTTGAGCTGGGTAGTAGCGCACTATATGTTGTGTTTTTTTGTTTTAAAAGACAAAGTAGCAAACCTAATTAATGTAGTGCAGCTTTTTACATCTCTATGGATGAGTCTCATTGGAAAATTGGTTACCCCAGTTGTACATTGGGTAACCAATTTTCCAATGGGTAACCAACATTCTCATTATGTGGCATCACATAATGAGAATGTTAGTTACTTCTCATATAATAAAATGTTTTACAGTTTTTACTTTTAAATGACTGGGACACATCTGCTTAAGGCAGCGTACTGACAAAACAGCAGTGTGTACACTTGACCAGAGATTCCAGTATCCTAGGTGGTGGAATAAATTAATTCATAGTCTTTGATCAGTGGGCAAGTCACTGTTTCTGACTTTTTTGGAGCAATTGTTCTGGCTCTTCTGCACTTGCTGTTGATGGCTGGATTCCCAGTTTTCTGTCTTACTCAGGGTAAGATAAGTTATTATTTTAAATAAGACAGGATTTGCCCTTATTAGCTGACAGCTACATTATTTATTCTGTATCTCCCTTTTCAGCCGCTGCCCCTGTTGTGCCCGAGTTGAGCAGTGACATTGACAGCAGTAATTTTGATGAAATCGAGGATGACAAAGGAGATGTCGAGACCTTTCCAATTCCAAAAGCCTTTTCTGGGAACCAGCTGCCTTTCATAGGTTTTACCTACTACCGAGAGAATCTGTAAGTAGATCCGTCCATTGTTAGTGCTGTTCTTTGTGATCGTGTGTGTGTGTGTGAGATTCTTGCATGTTGGCTTCTTAGCAAATTAACAGACGCCAAAAGTTAATATGAAATGTATAGCAGTGCATTTCAAATTGAACTAGAAGCGCTTGTGCATTTAAGTTGGTACAAACATTGTTGCTGACACTGCTGCCATAGAGTGCTAGAGACATGTGCGTGCTTCTGCGCCTACCTAGGCTTTGTCTTCAGCAAAGGATACCAAAAGAACAAGCAAGGCAGCAGCGTTTGCAATAATGTATAAGGTCAGTACAAACATTGTTGCAAACACTGCTGTCATAAAGTGCCAGACATCCATGCTTGTGAGCCTACCTAGGCTTTGTCTTTAACAAAGGATACCAACAGTACAAGCAAATTGGAAAGTTTATTTTTTTTATTTATTTCATTTTTTATCAGAGACCTTAAAAAGTTAATTTTTGCTTTATCTTATAATAATTAGTTTGCTTTGTTCTCATGGTATTAGTTGTGCATACTTAGATAGGTGGCATGCACATGTCTGGATCATTACATGACAGCAAACACTGCTGCTATCAAGGGCTCTTGTAAATGTATATTATTAAAAGTATTCTTGTCATATAGTGTTCCATGTGCACAGGTCCTGAGCCCATCTAAAAGTTTGTTTCATTGTTGTAATAAAGAAAGCATTATACAGTAGATTATACTTAAAGGGCCATGATACCCAAATGTTGAAACACTTGAAAGTGATGCAGCATAGCTGTAAAAAGCTGACTAGAAAATATCACCTGAACATCTCTATGTCAAAAAGAGATTTTACCTCAAAAGTTCCACAGTAGCCACATCCCATTGTAAAGGACTTCTAAGCAGCAACTCAGTATGTCTGTCCCGGGACAGCGGAAGGAGCGAGCTTATGTGCACACTCATCTTATTTCCCTATTCATTTTAAGGAAGTTTACTATGAAATCTCATGAGAGTTAAAGGGACATAAAACCCAATTTTCTCTTGTAAGGTGTATCCAGTCCACGGATCATCCATTACTTGTGGGATATTCTCCTTCCCAACAGGAAGCTGCAAGAGGATCACCCACAGCAGAGCTGTCTATATAGCTCCTCCCCTAACTGCCACCTCCAGTCATTCTCTTGCAGCTCTCGACAAGGGAAGTAGCTAGAGAGATGTGGTGACTTAGTGTAGTTTATCTTCAATCAAAAGTTTGTTATTTTTAAATGGTACCGGAGTTGTACTGTTTTTATTTCAGGCAGAAATTAGAAGAAGTGTTTTGCCTGAGGTTTTTGATGATCTTAGCAGGTTGTAACTAAGATCCACTGCTGTTCTCACACATAACTGAAGTGTATGGGAAAACTTCAGCTGGGAGAACGGCCTGCAGAATCGACTGCCTTGAGGTATGTTCAGTATATTTTTTTCTAGAGAGATAATAAGTCTAGAAAATGCTGACAGTGCCTGATATATTTGAGGTAAGCCTGATTGCAGTGATTTAATAACGACTGGCATCATGCTTGCAGTAAAGGGTAATTTCTCCAACATAGGTGTGTCCGGTCCACGGCGTCATCCTTACTTGTGGGATATTCTCCTCCCCAACAGGAAATGGCAAAGAGCCCAGCAAAGCTGGTCACATGATCCCTCCTAGGCTCCGCCTACCCCAGTCATTCTCTTTGCCGTTGTACAGGCAACATCTCCACGGAGATGGCTTAGAGTTTTTTAGTGTTTAACTGTAGTTTTTATTATTCAATCAAGAGTTTGTTATTTTAAAATAGTGCTGGTATGTACTATTTACTCAGAAACAGAAAAGAGATGAAGATTTCTGTTTGTATGAGGAAAATGATTTTAGCACCGTAACTAAAATCCATGGCTGTTCCACACAGGACTGTTGAGAGCAATTAACTTCAGTTGGGGGAACAGTGTGCAGTCTCTTACTGCTTGAGGTATGACACATTCTAACAAGACGATGTAATGCTGGAAGCTGTCATTTTCCCTATGGGATCCGGTAAGCCATGTTTATTAAGATAGTAAATAAGGGCTTCACAAGGGCTTATTAAGACTGTAGACTTTTTCTGGGCTAAATCGATTCATTATTAACACATATTTAGCCTTGAGGAATCATTTATTCTGGGTATTTTGATATGATTATATCGGCAGGCACTGTTTTTGACACCTTATTCTTTAGGGGCTTTCCCTAATCATAGTCAGAGCCTCATTTTCGCGCCGGTATGGCGCACTTGTTTTTGAGGACAGCATGGCATGCAGCTGCATGTGTGTGGAGCTCTGATACACAGAAAAGTCTTTCTGAAGGCATCATTTGGTATCGTATTCCCCTTTGGGCTTGGTTGGGTCTCAGCAAAGCAGATTCCAGGGACTGTAAAGGGGTTAAATATAAAAACGGCTCCGGTTCCGTTATTTTAAGGGTTAAAGCTTCCAAATTTGGTGTGCAATACTTTTAAGGCTTTAAGACACTGTGGTGAAATTTTGGTGAATTTTGAACAATTCCTTCATACTTTTTCGCAATTGCAGTAATAAAGTGTGTTTAGTTTAAAATTTAAAGTGACAGTAACGGTTTTATTTTAAAACGTTTTTTGTGCTTTGTTATCAAGTTTATGCCTGTTTACAATGTCTGAACTACCAGATAGATTGTGTTCTGACTGTGGGGAAACCAAGGTTCCTTCTCATTTAACTATATGTATTTTATGTCATAAAAAAATTTAGTAAAAATGATGCCCAAGATGATTCCTCAAGTGAGGGGAGTAAGCATGGTACTGCATCATCCCCTCCTTCGTCTACACCAGTCTTGCCCATACAGGAGGCCCCTAGTACATCTAGTGCGCCAATACTCCTTTCTATGCAACATTTAACGGCTGTAATGGATAATTCTATCAAAAACATTTTAGCCAATATGACCACTTATCAGTGAAAGCGCGACTGCTCTGTTTTAGAAAATTCTGTAGAGCATGAGAACGCTGATGATATGGTTTCTGAAGGGCCCCTACACCAGTCTGAGGGGGCCAGGGAGGTTTTGTCTGAGGGAGAAATTTCAGATTCAGGAAACATTTCTCAATAAGCTGAACCTGATGTGATTACTTTTAAATTTAAGTTGGAACATCTCCGCGCTCTGCTTAAGGAGGTGTTATCCAATTTGGATGATTGTGATTATCTGGTCATTCCAGAACCACTATGTAAAATGGAAAAGTTCTTAGAGGCCCCGGGGCCCCCCGAAGCTTTTCCTATATCCAAGCGGGTGGCGTACATTGTTAGTAAAGAATGGGACAGGCCCGGTATACCTTTAGTACCTCCCCCCATATTTATAAAATTGTTTTCCTATAGTCGACCCCAGAAAGGACTGATGGCAGACAGTCCCCAAGGTCGAGGGGGCGGTTTCTACTCTACACAAGCGCGCCACTATACCCATAGAAGATAGTTGTGCTTTCCAAGATCCTATGGATAAAAAATTAGAAGGTCTGCTAAAGATGTTTGTTCAGCAAGGTTCCCTTCTACAACCAATTGCATGCATTGTCCCTGTCACTGCAGCCGCGTGTTTCTAGTTTGATGAGCTAGGAAAGGCGATTATTAGTAATTCTTCTTCTTATGAGGAGATTATGGACAGAATTCGTGCTCTTAAATTGGCTAATTCTTTCACCCTAGACGCCACCTTGCAATAGGCTAGGTTAGCGGCGAAAAAATTCTGGGTTTGCTATTGTGGCGCAGAGCGCTTTGGTTAAAATCTTGGGCAGCGGATGCGTCTTCCAAGAACAAATTGCTTGACATTCCTTTCAAGGGGAAAACACTCTTTGGCCCTGACTTGAAAGAGATTTTCTCTGATATCACTGGGGGCAAGGGCCACGCCCTTCCTCAGGATAGGTCTTTTCAAGACCAAAAATAAACCTAAGTTTCGTCCCTTTCGCAGAAACGGATCAGCCCCAAGGGCTATGTCCTTTAAGCAGGAAGGTAATACTTCTCAAGCCAATCCAGCCTGGAGACCTATGCAAGGCTGGAACAAAAGAGAGCAGGCCAGGAAACCTGCCACTGCTACCAAGACAGCATGAAATGCGGGCCCCCGATCCGGGACCGGATCTGGTGGGGGGCAGACTCTCTCTCTTCGCTCAGGCTGGGGCAAGAGATGTTCTGGATCCTTGGGCGCTAGAAATAGTCTCCCAAGGTTATTCTCTGGAGTTCAAGGGACTTCCTCCAAGGGGGAGGTTCCACAGGTCTCAGTTGTCTTCAGATCACATAAGAAGACAGGCATTCTTACATTGGGTAGAAGACCTGCTAAAAATGGGAGTGATTCATCCTGTTCCATTAGGAGAACAAGGGATGGGGTCCTACTCCAATCTGTTCATAGTTCCCAAAAAAGAGGGAACGTTCAGACCAATCTTAGATCTCAAGATCTTGAACAAGTTTCTCAAGGTTCCATCGTTCAAGATGGAAACCATTCGAACACTCCTTCCTTTCATCCAGGAAGGTCAATTCATGACCAAGGTGGATTTCAAGGATGCGTATCTACATATTCCTATCCACAAGGAACATCATCGGTTCCTAAGGTTTGAATTCCTGGACAAGCATTTCCAGTTCGTGGCGTTTTCTTTCGGATTAGCCACTGCTCCTAGGATTTTCTCATAGGTACTAGGGTCCCTTCTGGCGGTGCTAAGACCAAGGGGCATTGCTGTAGTACCTTACTTGGACGACATTCTGATTCTAGCGTCGTCCCTTCCTCAAGTAAAGGCTCACACGGACATTGTCCTGGCCTTTCTCAGATCTCACGGATGGAAAGTGAACGTGGAAAAGAGTTCTCTATCTCCGTCAACGAGGGTTCCCTTCTTGGGAACTATAATAGACTCCTTAGAAATGAGGATTTTTCTGACAGAAGCCAGAAAAACAAAACTTCTAGACTCTTGTCGGATACTTCATTCCGTTCCTCTTCCTTCCATAGCGCAGTGCATGGAAGTGATAGGTTTGATGGTTGCGGCAATGGACATAGTTCCTTTTGTGCGCATTCATCTAAGACCATTACAACTGTTCATGCTCAGTCAGTGGAATGGGGACTATTCAGACTTGTCTCCGAAGATACAAGTAAATCAGAGGACCAGAGACTCATTCCGTTGGTGGCTGTCCCTGGACAACCTGTCACAAGGGATGACCTTCCGCAGACCAGAGTGGGTCCTTGTCACGACCGACGCCAGTCTGATGGGCTGGGGCGCGGTCTGGGGATCCCTGAAAGCTCAGGGTCTTTGGTCTCGGGTAGAATCTCTTCTACCGATAAATATTCTGGAACTGAGAGCGATATTCAATGCTCTCAAAGCTTGGCCTCAGCTAGCGAGGGCCAAGTTCATACATCAACCATCAGGGGGGAACAAGGAGTTCCCTAGCGATGGAAGAAGTGACCAAAATCATTCTATGGGCGGAGTCTCACTCCTGCCACCTGTCTGCTATCCACATCCCAGGAGTGGAAAATTGGGAAGCGGATTTTCTGAGTCGTCAGACATTGCATCCGGGGGAGTGGGAACTCCATCCGGAAATCTTTGCCCAAGTCACTCAACCGTGGGGCATTCCAGACATGGATCTGATGGCCTCTCGTCAGAACTTCAGAGTTCCTTACTACGGGTACAGATCCAGGGATCCCAAGGCGGCTCTAGTGGATGCACTAGTAGCACCTTGGACCTTCAAACTAGCTTATGTGTTCCCGCCGTTTCCTCTCATCCCCAGGCTGGTAGCCAGGATCAATCAGGAGAGGGCGTCGGTGATTTTGATAGCTCCTGCGTGGCCACGCAGGACTTGGTATGCAGATCTGGTGAATATGTCATCGGCTCCACCATGGAAGCTACCTTTGAGACGAGACCTTCTTGTTCTAGGTCCGTTCGACCCACTCCAGCTGACTGCTTGGAGATTGAACGCTTGATCTTATCAAAGCGAGGGTTCTCAGATTCTGTTATTAATACTCTTGTTCAGGCCTGAAAGCCTGTAACCAGAAAAATTACCACATAATTTGGTATATCTGTTGGTGTGAATCTGCAGGATTCCCTTGGGACAAGGTTAAGATTCCTAAGAGTCTATCCTTCCTTCGAGAAGGATTGGAAAAAGGATTATCTGCAAGTTCCTTGATGGGACAGATTTCTGCCTTGTCTGTGTTACTTCACAAAAAGCTGGCAGCTGTGCCAGATGTTCTAGCCTTTGTTCAGGCTCTGGTTAGAATCAAGCCTGTTTACAAAATTTTGACTCCTCCTTGGAGTCTCAACCTAGTTCTTTAAGTTCTTTAGGGGGTTCCGTTTGAACCCTTACATTCCGTTGATATTAAGTTATTATCTTGGAAAGTTTTGTTTTTGGTTGCAATTTCTTCTGCTAGAAGAGTTTCAGAATTATCTGCTCTGCAGTGTTCTTCTCCTTATCTGGTGTTCCATGCAGATAAGGTGGTTTTGCGTACTAAACCTGGTTTTCTTCCAAAAGTTGTTTCTAACAAAAACATTAACCAGGAGATAGTTGTGCCTTCTTTGTGTCCTAATCCAGTTTCAAAGAAGGAACGTTTGTTGCACAACTTGGATGTAGTTCGTGCTCTCAAATTTTACTTAGCAGCTACTAAGGTTTTCAGACAAACTTTGTCTTTGTTTGTTGTTTATTCTGGTAAACGGAGAGGTCAAAAAGCAACTTCTACCTCTCTCTCCTTCTGGATTAAAAGCATTATCCGATTGGCTTATGAGACTGCCGGACGGCAGCCTCCTGAAAGAATCACAGCTCACTCCACTAGGGCTGTGGCTTCCACATGGGCCTTCGAGAACGAGGCTTCTGTTGATCAGATATGTAAGGCAGTGATTTGGTCTTCACTGCACACTTTTTCTAAATTTTACAAATTTGATACTTTTGCTTCTTCTGAGGCTATTTTTGGGAGAAAGGTTTTGCAAGCCGTGGTGCCTTCCATTTAGGTGACCTGATTTGCTCCCTCCCTTCATCCGTGTCCTAAAGCTTTGGTATTGGTTCCCACAAGTAAGGATGACGCCGTGGACCGGACACACCTATGTTGGAGAAAACAGAATTTATGTTTACCTGATAAATTACTTTCTCCAACGGTGTGTCCGGTCCACGGCCCGCCCTGGTTTTTTTAATCAGGTCTGATAATTTATTTTCTTTAACTACAGTCACCACGGTAACATATGGTTTCTCCTATGCAAATATTCCTCCTTAACGTCGGTCGAATGACTGGGGTAGGCGGAGCCTAGGAGGGATCATGTGACCAGCTTTGCTGGGCTCTTTGCCATTTCCTGTTGGGGAGGAGAATATCCCACAAGTAAGGATGACGCCGTGGACCGGACACACCGTTGGAGAAAGTAATTTATCAGGTAAACATAAATTCTGTTTTTCATGTTAATTGCTCTTATGGCTTAGTATGTGAAACGTTTATATGAGTTATAAGGAACGTTTTTTACTAAGGGTGATAAATCTTTCTTTGGGGCCTAGTTTTTCCACATGGCTGTTATTTGACTCCTAGGAGTAGTTTTTTAGGCCCTCTGACTTTCAGTGCATGGTGGGAGGGGCCTATTTTCGCGCTCTAATTGCGCAGTAACTTTTAAACTCTGAGACATCCAGCTTCCCTGAAGGAGTCCCCTGACATATTGGACCTCTGTAAAGGGTTTTTGTGCTTACAAAAGTCGTTTTATGGGAAGGTAGGAGCCACAGTAGAGCTGTGGCAGTTTGCCTGTGACTGTTATAATGGTTTTACCGTTTTTTGGCTTTGTTTTTGAGGGGTTAATCGTCCTTTTGCAAGTGGGTGCAATGCTATTTTACCCTAGGATATATACTGTTAAAATATCATAGAGTTAAAGTGATGGTAAACTCTCCCCTTCTCAAAATCAGATCTGGAATGTAAGCGCTATTTTAGATGGAGTTAAATTCATTAGCTGTAATGAAGATGCAGTATAACATGCTTTTTAATATAGATATGAAATTCAAATACTGCATGCTCCTCCGCCCACTTCAAAAGTAAAATTTTCTGTGAGCTAACAGATTGAATTGTTGTCCAATCAGCACTCTCCCCATATGGCACTTTTGTTGTAGCTAGAGCATTGATTGGAGAGTAATTCAATCATTTAGCTGACAGGAAAATTGACTTTTGAAGTAGGTGGTGTAACGTGGGGTATTTGAATTTCATATCTATATTAATAACTAAGTTATAGCGCATCTTCATTGCACATGATGAATAAAACTCCATCTAAAATAGCGCTTACATTCCAGATCTGATTTTAAAAAGGGGAGAGTTTACCATCACTTTAACTGCTTTTCTTTCATGTAATTAGCAAGAGTCCATGAGCTAGTGACGTATGGGATATACATTCCTACCAGGAGGGGCAAAGTTTCCCAAACCTTAAAATGCCTATAAATACACCCCTCACCACACCCACAATTCAGTTTTACAAACTTTGCCTCCTATGGAGGTGGTGAAGTAAGTTTGTGCTAGATTCTACGTTGATATGCGCTCCGCAGCAGGTTGGAGCCCGGTTTTCCTCTCAGCGTGCAGTGAATGTCAGAGGGATGTGAGGAGAGTATTGCCTATTTTGAATGCAGTGATCTCCTTCTACGGGGTCTATTTCATAGGTTCTCTGTTATCGGTCGTAGAGATTCATCTGTTACCTCCCTTTTCAGATCGACGATATACTCTTATTTATATACCATTACCTCTGCTGATTCTCGTTTCAGTACTGGTTTGGCTTTCTACAAACATGTAGATGAGTGTCCTGGGGTAAGTAAGTCTTATTTTCTGTGACACTCTAAGCTATGGTTGGGCACTTTGTTTATAAAGTTCTAAATATATGTATTCAAACATTTATGTGCCTTGACTCAGGATGTTCAACATTCCTTATTTTCAGACAGTCAGTTTCATATTTGGGATAATGCACTTGAATCAATTATTTTTCTTACCTTAAAAATTTGACTTTTTTTCCCTGTGGGCTGTTAGGCTCGCGGGGGCTGAAAATGCTTCATTTTATTGCGTCATTCTTGGCGCAGACTTTTTTGGCACAAAAAATCTTTTCTGTTTCCGGCGTCATACGTGTCGCCGGAAGTTGCGTCATTTTTTGACGTTATTTTGCGCCAAAGATGTCGGCGTTCCGGATGTGGCGTCATTTTTGGCGCCAAAAAGCATTTAGGCGACAAAGAATGTGGGCGTCTTATTTGGCGCTAAAAAATATGGGCGTCGCTTTTGTCTCCACATTATTTAAGTCTCATTTTTCTTTGCTTCTGGTTGCTAGAAGCTTGTTCATTGGCATTTTTTCCCATTCCTGAAACTGTCATTTAAGGAATTTGATCAATTTTGCTTTATATGTTGTTTTTTCTCTTACATATTGCAAGATGTCTCACGTTGCATCTGAGTCAGAAGATACTTCAGGAAAATCGCTGTCTGGTGCTGGAACTACCAAAGCTAAGTGTATCTGCTGTAAACTTTTGGTAGCTATTCCTCCAGCTGTTGTTTGTATTAATTGTCATGACAAACTTGTTAATGCAGATAATATTTCCTTTAGTAATGTACCATTACCTGTTGCAGTTCCATCAACATCTAATGTTCAGAATGTTCCTGATAACATAAGAGATTTTGTTTCTGAATCCATCAAGAAGGCTATGTCTGTTATTCCTCCTTCTAGTAAACATAAAAAATCTTTTAAAACTTCTCTTTATACAGATGAATTTTTAAATGAACATCATCATTCTGATTCTGATGACTCTTCTGGTTCAGAGGATTCTGTTTCAGAGATTGATGCTGATAAATCTTCATATTTATTTAAAATGGAATTTATTCGTTCTTTACTTAAAGAAGTACTAATTGCTTTAGAAATTGAGGATTCTGGTCCTCTTGATACTAATTCTAAACGTTTAGATAAGGTCTTTAAATCTCCTGTGGTTATTCCAGAAGTTTTTCCTGTTCCTAGTGCTATTTCTGAAGTAATTTCCAGAGAATGGGATAAATTGGGTAATTCATTTACTCCTTCTAAACGTTTTAAGCAATTATATCCTGTGCCGTCTGACAGATTAGAATTTTGGGACAAAATCCCTAGAGTTGATGGGGCTATTTCTACCCTTGCTAAACGTACTACTATTCCTACGTCAGATGGTACTTCGTTTAAGGATCCTTTAGATAGGAAAATTGAATCCTTTCTAAGAAAAGCTTATCTGTGTTCAGGTAATCTTCTTAGACCTGCTATATCATTGGCTGATGTTGCTGCAGCTTCAACTTTTTGGTTGGAAACTTTAGCGCAACAAGTAACAGATCATGATTCTCATAATATTATTCTTCTTCTTCAACATGCTAATAATTTTATCTGTGATGCCATTTTTGATATTATCAGAGTTGATGTCAGGTTTATGTCTCTAGCTATTTTAGCTAGAAGAGCTTTATGGCTTAAAACTTGGAATGCTGATATGGCTTCTAAATCAACTCTACTTTCCATTTCTTTCCAGGGTAACAAATTATTTGGTTCTCAGTTGGATTCTATTATCTCAACTGTTACTGGTGGGAAAGGAACTTTTTTACCACAGGATAAAAAATCTAAGGGTAAAAACAGGGCTAATAATCGTTTTCGTTCCTTTCGTTTCAACAAAGAACAAAAGCCTGATCCTTCATCCTCAGGAGCAGTTTCAGTTTGGAAACCATCTCCAGTCTGGAATAAATCCAAGCCTTCTAGAAAAGCAAAGCCAGCTTCTAAGTCCACATGAAGGTGCGGCCCTCATTCCAGCTCAGCTGGTAGGGGGCAGGTTACGTTTTTTCAAAGAAATTTGGATCAATTCTGTTCACAATCTTTGGATTCAGAACATTGTTTCAGAAGGGTACAGAATTGGTTTCAAGATGAGACCTCCTGCAAAGAGATTTTTTCTTTCCCGTGTCCCAGTAAATCCAGTGAAAGCTCAAGCATTTCTGAATTGTGTTTCAGATCTAGAGTTGGCTGGAGTAATTATGCCAGTTCCAGTTCTGGAACAGGGGATGGGGTTTTATTCAAATCTCTTCATTGTACCAAAGAAGGAGAATTCCTTCAGACCAGTTCTGGATCTAAAAATATTGAATCGTTATGTAAGAATACCAACGTTCAAAATGGTAACTGTAAGGACTATCTTGCCTTTTGTTCAGCAAGGGCATTATATGTCCACAATAGATTTACAGGATGCATATCTGCATATTCCGATTCATCCAGATCATTATCAGTTCCTGAGATTCTCTTTTCTGGACAAGCATTACCAGTTTGTGGCTCTGCCGTTTGGCCTAGCTACAGCTCCAAGAATTTTTACAAAGGTTCTCGGTGCCCTTCTGTCTGTAATCAGAGAATAGGGTATTGTGGTATTTCCTTATTTGGACGATATCTTGGTACTTGCTCAGTCTTTACATTTAGCAGAATCTCATACGAATCGACTTGTGTTGTTTCTTCAAGATCATGGTTGGAGGATCAATTCACTAAAAAGTTCATTGATTCCTCAGACAAGGGTAACCTTTCTGGGTTTCCAGATAGATTCAGTGTCCATCACTCTGTCTTTGACAGACAAGAGACGTCTAAAATTGATTTCAGCTTGTCGAAACCTTCAGTCACAATCATTCCCTTCGGTAGCCTTATGCATGGAAATTCTAGGTCTTATGACTGCTGCATCGGACGCGATCCCCTTTGCTCGTTTTCACATGTGACCTCTTCAGCTCTGTATGCTGAATCAATGGTGCAGGGATTACACAAAGATATCTCAATTAATATCTTTAAAACCGATTGTACGACACTCTCTAACGTGGTGGACAGATCACCATCGTTTAATTCAGGGGGCTTCTTTTGTGCTTCCGACCTGGACTGTAATTTCAACAGATGCAAGTCTCACAGGTTGGGGAGCTGTGTGGGGATCTCTGACGGCACAAGGAGTTTGGGAATCTCAGGAGGTGAGATTACCGATCAATATTTTGGAACTCCGTGCAATTTTCAGAGCTCTTCAGTCTTGGCCTCTTCTGAAGAGAGAATCGTTCATTTGTTTTCAGACAGACAATGTCACAACTGTGGCATACATCAATCATCAAGGAGGGACTCACAGTCCTCTGGCTATGAAAGAAGTATTTCGAAATCTGGTTTGGGCGGAATCCAGCTCCTGTCTAATCTCTGCGGTTCATATCCCAGGTATAGACAATTGGGAAGCGGATTATCTCAGTCGCCAAACGTTGCATCCGGGCGAATGGTCTCTTCACCCAGAGGTGTTTCTTCAGATAGTTCAAATGTGGGAGCTTCCAGAAATAGATCTGATGGCGTCTCATCTAAACAAGAAACTTCCCAGGTATCTGTCCAGATCCCGGGATCCTCAGGCGGAAGCAGTGGATGCATTATCACTTCCTTGGAAGTATCATCCTGCCTATATCTTTCCGCCTCTAGTTCTTCTTCCAAGAGTAATCTCCAAGATTCTGAAGGAATGCTCGTTTGTTCTGCTGATAGTTCCGGCATGGCCTCACAGGTTTTGGTATGAGGATCTTGTCCGGATGGCCTCTTGCCATCCGTGGACTCTTCCGCTAAGACCAGACCTTCTGTCGCAAGGTCCTTTTCTCCATCAGGATCTCAAATCCTTAAATTTAAGGTATGGAGATTGAACGCTTGATTCTTGGTCAAAGAGGTTTCGCTGACTCTGTGATTACTACTATGTTACAGGCTCGTAAATCTGTATCCAGAGAGATATATTATAGAGTCTGGAAGACTTGTATTTCTTGGTGTCTTTCTCATAATTTTTCTTGGCATTCTTTTAGAATTCCGAGAATTTTACAGTTTCTTCAGGATGGTTTAGATAAAGGTTTATCCGCAAGTTCTTTGAAAGGACAAATCTCTGCTCTTTCTGTTCTTTTTCACAGAAAGATTGCTAATCTTCCTGATATTCATTGTTTTGTACAAGCTTTGGTTCGTATAAAACCTGTCATTAAGTCAATTTCTCCTCCTTGGAGTTTGAATTTGGTTCTGGGGGCTCTTCAAGCTCCTCCGTTTGAACCTATGCATTCATTGGACATTAAATTACTTTCTTGGAAAGTTTTGTTCCTTTTGGCGATCTCTTCTGCCAGAAGAGTCTCTGAATTATCTGCTCTTTCTTGTGAGTCTCCTTTTCTGATTTTTCATCAGGATAAGGCGGTGTTGCGAACTTCTTTTGAATTTTTACCTAAAGTTGTGAATTCCAACAACATTAGTAGAGAAATTGTGGTTCCTTCATTATGTCCTAATCCTAAGAATTCTAAGGAGAAATCGTTGCATTCTTTGGATGTTGTTAGAGCTTTGAAATATTATGTTGAAGCTACTAAGTCTTTTCGTAAGACTTCTAGTCTATTTGTTATCTTTTCCGGTTCTAGAAAAGGCCAGAAAGCTTCTGCCATTTCTTTGGCATCTTGGTTGAAATCTTTAATTCATCATGCCTATGTCGAGTCGGGTAAAACTCCGCCTCAAAGGATTACAGCTCATTCTACTAGGTCAGTTTCTACTTCCTGGGCGTTTAGGAATGAAGCTTCGGTTGATCAGATTTGCAAAGCAGCAACTTGGTCCTCTTTGCATACTTTTACTAAATTCTACCATTTTTATGTATTTTCTTCTTCTGAAGCAGTTTTTGGTAGAAAAGTACTTCAGGCAGCGGTTTCAGTTTGAATCTTCTGTTTATGTTTTTCATTAAATTTTATTTTGGGTGTGGATTATTTTCAGCAGGAATTGGCTGTCTTTATTTTATCCCTCCCTCTCTAGTGACTCTTGCGTGGAAAGATCCACATCTTGGGTAGTCATTATCCCATACGTCACTAGCTCATGGACTCTTGCTAATTACATGAAAGAAAACATAATTTAGGTAAGAACTTACCTGATAAATTAATTTCTTTCATATTAGCAAGAGTCCATGAGGCCCGCCCTTTTTTGTGGTGGTTATGATTTTTTTGTATAAAGCACAATTATTCCAATTCCTTATTTTATATGCTTTCGCACTTTTTTTCTTATCACCCCACTTCTTGGCTATTCGTTAAACTGAATTGTGGGTGTGGTGAGGGGTGTATTTATAGGCATTTTGAGGTTTGGGAAACTTTGCCCCTCCTGGTAGGAATGTATATCCCATACGTCACTAGCTCATGGACTCTTGCTAATATGAAAGAAATGAATTTATCAGGTAAGTTCTTACATAAATTATGTTTTTTCACTGTTTTGCAGTTTTTGTGTTTTTGTTTTCACTGTTTTGCAGTTTTTGTGTTTGTTTTTTTCTCTTAAAGGCACAGTACCCTTTTTTATATTCTGCTTTTTCACATTAATTAAAGTGTTAAACATGTCTGACATAGAGGAAACTCCTTGTTCATTATGTTTAGAAGCCATTGTGGAACCCCCTCTTAAAATGTGTACCAAATGCACTGATCTTACTATAAGTTATAAAGATCATGTTCTGGCTTTAAAAGATTTATCACCAGAGGAAACTGACAAGGGGGAAGTTATGCCGACTAACTCTCCCCACGTGTCAGAACCTATGACTCCCGCTCAAGGGACGCCTGCTCAGGAGGCGCCAAGTACATCTAGCGCGCCCATAGCGTTTACCTTACAAGACATGGCAGCAGTTATGGATCATACCCTTACAGTGGTATTGTCCAAACTACCAGGGTTACAAGGAAAGCGAGACAGCTCTGGGGCTAGGAGAAATACAGAGCACTCTGATGCTTTAGTAGCTATGTCTGATATCCCCTCACAATATGCAGAAGCTGAGGAAGGAGAGCTTCTATCTGTGGGTGATTTTTCTGACTCAGGGAAGATGCTTCAACCTGATTCTGATATGTCTACATTTAAATTTAAGCTTGAACACCTCCGCGTGTTGCTCAGGGAGGTTTTAGCTACTCTGGATGACTGTGACACCATTATAGTGCCAGAGAAATTGTGTAGATTGGATAAATACTATGCAGTGCCTGTTTACACTGATGTTTTTCCAATACCTAAGAGGTTTTCAGAAATTATTACTAAGGAATGGGATAGACCAGGTGTACCGTTCTCTCCCCCTCCTGTTTTTAAGAAGATGCTTCCCATAGATGCCGCTACACGGGACTTATGGCAAACGGTCCCGAAGGTGGAGGGAGCAGTCTCTACCCTAGCTAAGCGTACAACTATCCCCGTCGAGGACAGTTGTGCTTTCCTAGATCCAATGGATAAAACGTTAGAGGGTTACATTAAAAAAATGTTTATTCAACAGGGTTTTATTCTCCAGCCTCTTGCATGCATTGCCCCTGTCACTGCTGCTGCGGCCTTCTGGTTTGAGTCTCTAGAAGAGGCTCTACAGGTAGAAACACCATTGGATTATATACTTGACAAGCTTAAAGCTCTTCAGCTAGCCAATTCATTTGTTTCTGACGCCGTTGTTCATTTAACCAAACTAACTGCTAAGAACTGAGGTTTTGCTATACAGGCGCGTAGGGCGCTATGGCTTAAATCCTGGTCAGCTGACGTTACTTCAAAGTCTAAGCTTCTCAACATTCCCTTCAAGGGGCAGACCCTATTCGGGCCTGGACTGAAGGAGATCATTTCTGATATTACTGGAGGAAAAGGTCATGCCCTTCCTCAGGATAGGTCCAACAAATTAAGGACCAAACAAACTAATTTTCGTGCCTTTCGAAACTTCAAGACTGGCGCGGCATCAACTTCCTCTAATACAAAACAAGAGGGAAATTTTGCCCAGTCCAAGCCGATCTGGAGACCTAACCAGGCTTGGAACAAAGGAAAGCAGGCCAAGAAGCCTGCTGCTGCCTTTAAGACAGCATGAAAGATCAGCCCCCGATCCGGTAACGGATCTAGTAGGGGGCATACTTTCTCTCTTCGCCCAGGCTTGGGCAAGAGATGTCCAGGATCCCTGGGCGTTGGAAATTGTGTCCCAGGGATATCTTCTGGACTTCAAAGCTTCTTCCCCAAAAGGAAGATTTCACCTCTCACAATTATCTGCAAACCAGATAAAGAGAGAGGCATTCTTACATTGTGTTCAAGACCTCCTAGTTATTGGAGTGATCCACCCAGTTCCAAAGGAGGAACAGGGGCAAGGCTTCTATTCAAATCTATTTGTAGTTCCCAAGAAAGAGGGAACCTTCAGACCAATCTTAGATCTCAAGATCCTAAAAAAATTTCTCAGGGTCCAATCCTTCAAGATGGAGACTAATCGAACCATCCTACCTATGATCCAGGAGGGTCAATATATGACTACCGTGGACTTAAAGGATGCTTATCTTCACATTCCGATACACACAGATCATCATCGGTTTCTCAGGTTCGCCTTCCTAGACAGGCATTACCAGTTTGTGGCTCTTCCCTTTGGGTTAGCTACGGCACCAAGAATCTTTACGAAGGTTCTGGAGTCACTTCTGGCGGTCCTAAGGCTGCGGGGTATAGCAGTAGCCCCTTACTTAGACGACATTCTGATACAGGCGTCGAATTTTCAAATTGCCAAGTCCCATACGGACATTGCTCTGGCATTCCTGAGGTCTCATGGGTGGAAAATGAACATAGAAAATAGTTCTCTATCCCCTCTCACAAGAGTTTCCTTCCTGGGAACTCTGATAGATTCTGTAAAAATGAAGATTTACCTGACAGAGGCCAGGTTGTCAAAACTTCTAAGTTCCTGCCGTGTTCTTTATTCTACTTCTCGCCCTTCAGTGGCTCAGTGTATGGAAGTAATCTGCTTAATGGTAGCGGCAATGGACATAGTACCGTTTGCCCGCCTACATCTCAGACCACTGCAACTATGCATGCTCAGTCAGTGGAATGAGAATTACACAGATTTGTCCCCTCTACTAAATCTGGATCAAGAGACCAGGGATTCTCTTCTCTGGTGGCTATCTCGGGTCCATCTGTCCAAAGGTATGACCTTCCGCAGGCCAGATTGGACAATAGTAACAACAGATGCCAGCCTTCTGGGCTGGGGTGCAGTCTGGAACTCCCTGAAGGCTCAGGGCTCGTGGACTCAGGAGGAGGCCCTCTTTCCGATAAACATTCTGGAACTAAGAGCGATATTCAATGCTCTTCAGGTTTGGCCTCAGCTTGCTGTGGTCAGGTTCATCAGATTTCAGTCGGACAACATCACGACTGTAGCTTACATCAACCATCAAGGGGGAACAAGGAGTTCCCTAGCAATGTTGGAGGTTTCAAAGATAATTCTATGGGCAGAGGTTCACTCTTGCCATCTAACAGCTATTCATATCCCAGGAGTAGAGAACTGGGAGGCGGATTTTCTAATTCAACAGACTTTTCATCCGGGGGAGTGGGAACTCCATCCGGAGGTATTTGCATAGTTGATTCAACTTTGGGGCAAACCAGAACTGGATCTCATGGCGTCTCGTCAGAACGCCAAGCTTCCTTGTTACGGATCCAGGTCCAGGGATCCCAAGGCAGCACTGATAGATGCTCTAGCAGTGCCTTGGTCCTTCAACCTGGCTTATGTGTTTCCACCGTTTCCTCTGATCCCTCGTCTGATTGCCAAGTTCAAGCAGGAGAGAGCTTTGGTGATTTTGATAGCACCTGCGTGGCCACGCAGGACTTGGTATGCAGATCTGGTGGACATGTCATCCTTTTCACCATGGACTCTGCCGCTGAGACAGGACCTTCTACTTCAGGGTCCTTTCAACCATCCAAATCTAATTTCTCTGCGTCTGACTGCTTGGAGATTGAACGCTTGATTTTATCAAAGCGTGGTTTCTCTGAGTCGGTCATTGATACCTTAATACAGGCGCGAAAGCCTGTCACCAGGAAAATCTATCATAAGATATGGTGTAAATATCTTCATTGGTGTGAATCCAAGGCTTACTCATGGAGTAAAGTCAGGATTCCTTGGATATTATCCTTTCTCCAAGAAGGATTGGAGAAGGGTTTGTCAGCTAGTTCCTTAAAGGGACAGATTTCTGCTCTGTCTATTCTTTTGCACAAACATCGGGCTGAGGTTCCAGATGTTTAGGCGTTTTGTCAGGCTCTGGTTAGAATCAAGCCTGTGTTTAAACCTGTTGCTCCGCCATGGAGTTTAAATTTAATTCTTAAAGTTCTTCAAGGGGTTCCGTTTGAACCTTTGCATTCCATAGATATTAAGCTCTTATCTTGGAAAGTTCTGTTTTTAGTAGCTATCTCCTCGGCTCGAAGAGTTTCTGAGTTATCTGCTTTACAATGTGATTCCCCTTATCTAATTTTCCATGCAGATAAGGTAGTGTTACGTACCAAACCTGGTTTTCTGCCTAAGGTGGTATCTAATAAAAATATCAATCAGGAGATTGTTGTTCTGTCACTGTGTCCTAATCCTTCTTCAAAGAAGGAACGTCTATTACACAATCTTGACGTGGTTCGCGCTCTAAAGTTTTATTTACAAGCTACTAAAGATTTTCGTCAAACATCTGCATTGTTTGTTGTCTACTCTGGACAGAGGAGAGGCCAAAAGGCTTCGGCAACTTCTCTTTCTTTTTGGCTAAGAAGTATAATCCGCTTAGCTTATGAGACTGCTGGCCAGCAGCCTCCTGAAAGAATTACAGCTCATTCTACTAGAGCGGTAGCTTCCACATGGGCTTTTAAGAATGAGGCTTCTGTTGAACAGATTTGTAAGGCGGCGACTTGGTCTTCGCTTCATACTTTTTCTAAATTCTACAAATTTGATACTTTTGCTTCTTCGGAGGCTATTTTTGGGAGAAAGGTCTTACAGGCAGTGGTGCCTTCCGTTTAAGCGCCTGCCTTGTCCCTCCCTTCATCCGTGTCCTATAGGTTTGGTATTGGTATCCCACAAGTAATGGATGATCCGTGGACTGGATACACCTTACAAGAGAAAACAAAATGTATGCTTACCTGATAAATTAATTTCTCTTGTGATGTATCCAGTCCACGGCCCGCCCTGTCATTTTAAGGCAGGTGTTTTTTATTTTTAAATTACAGTCACCACTGCACCCTATAGTTTCTCCTTTCTCTTGCTTGTCTTCGGTCGAATGACTGGAGGTGGCAGTTAGGGGAGGAGCTATATAGACAGCTCTGCTGTGGGTGATCCTCTTGCAGCTTCCTGTTGGGAAGGAGAATATCCCACAAGTAATGGATGATCCGTGGACTGGATACACCACAAGAGAAATAAATTTATCAGGTAAGCATACATTTTTTTTTATTTCATGATTTAGATAGAACATCAAATTTTAAACAACCTTTTAATTTACTTCTATTATCATATTTTCTTAGTTTTCTTGTTTTCCTTATTTGAAAAGCAGAAATGTAAGCTCAAGAGTGTGCACGTGTCTGCAGCACTATATAGCAGCAGTTTTGCAACAATGTTATACATTAGCAGGAGCACTAGATGGCAGCACTATTTCCTGTCATGTAGGGCTTCAGGCATGTGCACGCTATCTACCTAGGTATCTCTTCAACAAAGAATAACATGAGAATGAAATAAATTTGATAATAGAAGTAAATTGGAAACTTTTTAAAAATTGGATTCTCTATCTGAATCATGAAATACATTTTTTGGTTTTAATGTCCCTTTAAGTGAAATCTCATGAGATCACAGTAAAAGAGTTCATTACCTCAGCACTGCTGATGCTAATTGGTTGCAGTTAATTTCTTCATTTTTATTTTTTACCTGTAGCTAAACAGCAGCTGAAGTATAACTTTTTACACAGAACTTACTCTGCTGAGCTGAGGAAGTTGTGAGGTAAAATATCTTCCTTTTTTACATAGAGATGCTCAGGTGATATTTTCCTGTCAGCTTTTTACAGTTATACTGCATCAGTTTCAAGTGATTTAGCATATGAGTATTATGTCCCTTTAATAGAAATCATTACAGTATGTATGTATTCACTATTTTTTAAAGGATTTTTAAATTTGACTTAATTTGTGCAGTGTCCATTACTTCCTGCCACAGAAGAGGCAGAATGAAATTTAGTGATACGAAACCCCAAAATTTTCTTTTGTCATTAAGACAGAACATACAGTTTAAAAAAAAGTTTCCAATTTACTTCTACAATCAAATTTTCTTAGTACCCATGGTATTTTTTGTTGAAGAGATACCTAGGTAGGTGTCTGAAGCACTACATGGCAGGAAATAATGCTGCAATCAAGTGCTCTTGCAAATGGATAGCATTCTGGCAAAACTGCTGCCATATAGTGCTCCAGACATGTGCACACTCTTAAACTTACTTCTCTGCTTATCAACAAAAGATACCAAGAGAACAAATAAAATCTGATAATTTAATTAAATTTGAAAGTTGTTGAAAATTGCATGAAAGAACAATCTGGAGTTTCATGTCCCTTTAAGCCCTTGCGCCTATTGGACGTAGTTACTGCGTCACACAGTACTTTGCCCAGTGTACTGTGTTGATGTAGTACCTACAACCAACACTGTAGTGCATGCTGCGGTTCACACTGTCAGCTTAGACAGCTTTGATTGCAGCTGGGGGCAGAAGGTATCTGCACGGATCGTGCTCCCTTACCATATGAAACTAAATCGCCGGATTGTTACAGAGAGGGACACTGTGTTTGTCACTCTCTGTAACGGTTCTCGTTGGTGCCAAGTGGGAACGGTGTGAGGGAAGGAGGGGGGGGGTTGGTGCGGGGTTCCCTACACTATGGCAAAAGCATTTTAGGCACAGGAGAGTGAGGGGTGTGGCCCTACACTATGGAACAATATAGGCTATGGTCCCTATAGTAATCGCTTGGTGGGGAGGGTGAGGGGGGCCCTACACTGCATTAAAAATAAAATAAATACTTGCTGCCAGTAACATATATGGTGGAGAGGAGTGGGAGGGATAGAGAGGTGCTTGGAGGGGTATCAGTGAGTTAGGAGGCCGAGGAGGGATTGACAGTACAGAAATGATATATATATATATAACTCTAAACTGCATACTGTTGGTGACCAGTGGAGGGGAGGGAAGAGAAGTGTTTGGGAGAGATCATGGGTGGAAGATGCCAGATGTAAGAGTAATCCCTACACTAGAGCAAACATTAACCCAAAAAGCTAACTGATTAACCCCTTCACTGCTGGGAACTTCAGAATTGTGGTGCTCAGCTGCAATTAGTGGCCTTCTAAATGGCAAAGCCATGCATGTCTGCTGTTTCTGAACAAAGGGCATCCTAGAGAAGCTTTTACAGCCATTTGTCTTATGGCTGCAGTAGTTGTGTGTACATTTCAGTGAGAAACTCACAGTATGCGAAAAAGTAGATTTTTGTTTATATTATTGTATTTTATGGGGGCATGAAATATACCAAAATTTGCCTAGATATATACCATGGGTTGTCTACTTTACTTTAAAAAAAAAACCTATATAGATTTCATAGGTAAATTTTTTAAAAAAAGGCTTTATTTCTCTTGTTAAGTGTAGTCAGTCCACGGGTCATCCATTACTTATGGGATTATATCTCTTCCCCAACAGGAAGTTGCAAGAGGATCACCCAAGCAGATCTGCTATATAGCTCCTCCCCTCACATGTCATATCCAGTCATTCTTTTGCAACCTAACTAAAGATAGGTCGTTGTGAGAGGTCTGTGGTGTTTTTAAACTTAGTTTATTTCTTCAATCAAAAGTTTATTTTAAATGGCACCGGAGTGTGCTGTTTGTTTCTCAGGCAGCATTAGAAGAAGAATCTGCCTGCGTTTTCTATGATCTTAGCAGACGTAACTCGTCTGGCTGTTCTCGCACATTCTGAGGAGTGAGGTAACTTCAGAAAAGGGGAATACCATGCAGGGCCCCCCTGCAAACGAGGTATGTGCAGTAAATTATTTTTCTAAGCAATGGAATTGACTGAGAAAGTACTGCTGAATAAAACGTTACTTATTAAATTGTTATCCGTTTTTTGGGTATTAAGGGGTTAATCATCCATTTGCTGGTGGGTGCAATCCTTTGCTAACTTAATACATTTACTGTGAAAATTTGGTTGCTATAACTAATTTGGTTCATTGTTATTTCAACTGTGACAGCTTTTTGTGCTTCTTAAAGGCGCAGTAGCGTTTTTTATATTGCTTGTAAATTTAGTTGAAAGTATTTTCCAAGCTTGCTGGTCTCATTGCTAGTCTGTTTAAACATGTCTGACACAGATGAATCTCTTTGTTCACTATGTTTGAAGGCCTATGTGGAGCCCCATAGAAATTTGTGTACTAAGTGCATTGATGTCACTTTAAATAAAAGTCAATCTTTACATGTAAAGAAATTATCACCAGACAACGAGTGGGAAGTTATGCCGACTAACTCTCCTCACGTGTCAGTACCTTCGCCTCCCGCTCAGGAGGTGCGTGATATTGTGGCGCCAAGTACATCAGAGAGGCCCATACAAATCACTTTGCAAGACATGGCTACTGTTATGACAGAAGTATTATCTAAATTGCCAGAATTAAGAGGCAAGCGCGATTGCTCTGGGTTAAGGACAGAGCGCGCTGATGATGGGAGAGCCATGTCCAATACTGCGTCACAATTTGCAGAACATGAGGACGGAGAGCTTCATTCTGTGGGTGACGGATCTGATCCAGGGAGACTGGATTCAGAGATTTCTAATTTTAAATTTAAGCTTGAGAACCTCCGCGTATTGCTAGGGGAGGTATTAGCGGCTCTGAATGATTGTAACACGGTTGCAATTCCAGAGAAATTATGTAGGCTGGATAGATACTATGCGGTACCGGTGTGTACTGACGTTTTTCCTATACCTAAGAGGCTTACAGAAATTATTAGCAAGGAGTGGGATAGACCCGGTGTGCCCTTTCCCCCCCCTCCTATATTTAGGAAAATGTTTCCAATAGACGCCACCACACGGGACTTATGGCAGACGGTCCCTAAGGTGGAGGGAGCAGTTTCTACTTTGGCTAAGCGTACCACTATCCCGGTGGAGGATAGTTGTGCCTTTTCAGATCCAATGGATAAAAAATTAGAAGGTTACCTTAAGAAAATGTTTGTTCAACAAGGTTTTATTTTACAGCCCCTTGCATGCATTGCGCCTGTCACTGCTGCGGCGGCATTCTGGTTTGAGTCTCTGGAAGAGGCCATTCACACAGCTCCATTGGATGAAATTATGAACAAGCTTAAAGCACTTAAGCTAGCTAACGCATTTGTTTCTGATGCCGTCGTACATTTAACCAAACTTACGGCTAAGAACTCCGGATTCGCCATCCAAGTGCGCAGAGCGCTATGGCTTAAATCCTGGTCAGCTGACGTGACTTCTAAATCTAAATTGCTTAATATTCCTTTCAAAGGGCAGACCTTATTCGGGCCCGGCTTGAAAGAAATTATCGCTGACATTACGGGAGGTAAGGGCCATGCTCTGCCTCAGGACAGGGCCAAATCAAAGGCCAAACAGTCTAATTTTCGTGCCTTTCGTAACCTCAAGGCAGGAGCAGCATCAACTTCCTCCGCTCCAAAACAGGAAGGAGCTGTTGCTCGTTACAGACAGGGCTGGAAAACTAACCAGTCCTGGAACAAGGGCAAGCAGGCCAGAAAACCTGCTGCTGCCCCTAAGACAGCATGAAGAGAGGGCCCCCTATCCGGAAACGGATCTAGTGGGGTCAGACTTTCTCTCTTTGCCCAGGCTTGGGCAAGAGATGTCCAGGATCCCTGGGCGTTGGAGATCATATCTCAGGGATATCTTCTGGACTTCAAAGCTTCTCCTCCACAAGGGAGATTTCATCTTTCAAGGTTATCAGCAAACCAAATAAAGAAAGAGGCGTTTCTACGCTGTGTACAAGACCTCTTACTAATGGGGGTGATCCACCCAGTTCCGCGGACGGAACACGGGCAAGGATTCTATTCAAATCTATTTGTGTTTCCCAAAAAAGAGGGAACCTTCAGACCAATCTTGGACTTAAAAATCCTAAACAAATTCCTAAGAGTTCCATCATTCAAAATGGAAACTATTCGAACCATCCTACCCATGATCCAAGAGGGTCAGTACATGACCACAGTGGACTTAAAGGATGCCTACCTTCACATACCGATTCACAAGGATCATTATCGGTACCTAAGATTTGCCTTCCTAGACAGGCATTACCAGTTTGTAGCTCTTCCCTTCGGGTTAGCTACGACTCCAAGAATCTTTACAAAGGTTCTGGGCTCACTTCTGGCGGTACTAAGACCGCGAGGCATAGCGGTGGCTCCGTACCTAGACGACATTCTGATACAAGCGTCAAGTTTTCAAACTGCCAAGTCTCATACAGAGTTAGTTCTGGCATTTCTGAGGTCGCATGGGTGGAAGGTGAACGTGGAAAAGAGTTCTCTATTACCACTTACAAGGGTTCCCTTCCTAGGGACTCTTATAGATTCTGTAGAGATGAGAATTTACCTGACGGAGGCCAGGTTATCAAAACTTCTAAATGCTTGCCGTGCCCTTCATTCCATTCCACACCCGTCAGTAGCTCAGTGCATGGAAGTAATCGGCTTAATGGTAGCGGCAATGGACATAGTACCATTTGCGCACCTGCATCTCAGACCGCTGCAATTGTGCAAGCTAAGTCAGTGGAATGGGGATTATTCAGATTTGTCCCCTCGGCTAAATCTGGATCAAGAGACCAGAGAATCTCTTCTATGGTGGCTTTCTCTGCCCCATCTGTCCAAGGGGATGACCTTTCGCAGGGCCAGATTGGACGATTGTAACAACAGACGCCAGCCTTCTAGGTTGGGGCGCAGTCTGGAATTCCCTGAAGCCTCAGGGATCGTGGACTCAGGAGGAGACACTCCTCCCAATAAATATTCTGGAGTTAAGAGCAATATTCAATGCTCTTCTAGCTTGGCCTCAGTTAGCAACTCTGAGGTTCATCAGATTTCAGTCGGACAACATCACGACTGTGGCTTACATCAACCATCAAGGGGGAACCAGGAGTTCCCAAGCGATGTTGGAAGTCTCAAAGATAATTCGCTGGGCAGAGTCTCACTCTTGCCACCTGTCAGCGATCTACATCCCAGGCGTGGAGAACTGGGAGGCGGATTTTCTAAGTTGCCAGACTTTTCATCCGGGGGAGTGGGAACTTTATCCGGAGGACTTCGCCCAATTGATTCATCGTTGGGGCAAACCAGATCTGGATCTCATGGCGTCTCGCCAGAACGCCAAGCTTCCTTGTTACGGATCCAGGTCCAGGGACCCGGGAGCGGTGCTGATAGATGCTCTGACAGCCCCTTGGGTCTTCAACATGGCTTATGTGTTTCCACCATTTCCGATGCTTCCTCGACTGATTGCCAAGATCAAACAGGAGAGAGCATCGGTGATTCTGATAGCGCCTGCGTGGCCACGCAGGACCTGGTATGCAGACCTAGTGGACATGTCGTCCTGTCCACCATGGTCTCTGCCTCTGAGGCAGGACCTTCTAATTCAGGGTCCTTTCAACCATCCAAATCTAATTTCTCTGAGGCTGACTGCATGGAGATTGAACGCTTGATTCTATCAAAGCGTGGCTTCTCGGAGTCGGTTATTGATACCTTAATACAGGCTAGGAAACCTGTTACCAGAAGAATTTACCATAAGATATGGCGTTAATACTTATATTGGTGCGAATCCAAGAGTTACTCATGGAGTAAGGTTAGGATTCCTAGGATATTGTCTTTTCTACAAGAGGGTTTAGAAAAGGGCTTATCCGCTAGTTCGTTAAAGGGACAGATTTCTGCTCTGTCTATTCTTCTACATAAGCGTCTGGCAGAAGTTCCAGACGTTCAGGCTTTTTGTCAGGCTTTAGCTAGGATTTAGCCTGTGTTTAAAACTGTTGCTCCGCCGTGGAGCTTAAACTTAGTTCTTAACGTTCTGCAAGGCGTTCCATTTGAACCCCTTCATTCCATTGATATCAAGCTGTTATCTTGGAAAGTTCTGTTTTTGATGGCTATTTCCTCGGAGAGTCTCTGAGTTATCTGCCTTACATTGTGATTCTCCTTATCTGATTTTTCATTCAGACAAGGTAGTTCTGCGTACTAAACCTGGGTTATTACCTAAGGTAGTTTCTAACAGGAATATCAATCAAGAGATTGTTGTTCCATCTTTGTGTCCTAACCCTTCTTCAAAGAAGGAACGACTTTTACATAATCTGGACGTAGTCCGTGCCCTGAAGTTCTGTTTGCAGGCAACTAAAGATTTTCGTCAAACTTCTTCCCTGTTTGTCGTTTACTCTGGACAGAGGAGAGGTCAAAAGGCTTCGGCTACCTTTCTCTCCTTTTGGCTTCGTAGCATAATACGTTTAGCCTATGAGACTGCTGGCAGCCTCCTGAAAGAATTACAGCTCATTCTACTAGAGCTGTGGCTTCCACCTGGGCCTTTAAAAATGAGGCCTCTGTTGAACAGATTTGCAAGGCTGCAACTTGGTCTTCACTTCACACTTTTTCAAAATTTTACAAATTTGACACTTTTGCTTCTTCGGAGGCTATTTTTGGGAGAAAGGTACTTCAGGCAGTGGTTCCCTCCGTTTAAAGTTCCTGCCTTGTCCCTCCCTTCATCTGTGTACTTTAGCTTTGGTATTGGTATCCCATAAGTAATGGATGACCCGTGGACTGACTACACTTAACAAGAGAAAACATAATTTATGCTTACCTGATAAATTTATTTCTCTTGTAGTGTAGTCAGTCCACGGCCCGCCCTGTCTTTTAACGCAGTTCTAAATTTTAATTAAACTTCAGTCACCACTGCACCCTATGGTTTCTCCTTTCTCGTCTTGTTTCGGTCGAATGACTGGATATGACATGTGAGGGGAGGAGCTATATAGCAGATCTGCTTGGGTGATCCTCTTGCAACTTCCTGTTGGGGAAGAGATATAATCCCATAAGTAATGGATGACCCGTGGACTGACTACACTACAAGAGAAATAAATTTATCAGGTAAGCATAAATTATGTTTTTTGTTTAAACTTAGTGATCGCAAAAATGCTACAAATTCTCCTGTACAAGTTTTTCCCTGAAATTCCCGGTAGTGAAGGGGTTCTCAACATGTCTGCTGTCTTCTCTCCCTGAAGGCAGTGGCTCATTTTGCAAAAACATAAGTAGGTTGTTTGCTGTTTGAATTAAAATCTGTTTCTTTTTATGTCTAGTTTAACATATTTGTTTTCGCTAAAGCAGCACTGTTTCATATCCCTTTAAGTAAGCAATGTTAAAGAGATCTAAAACATTGTTTCTTTAGTAAGAATATCTTAGATCAAAGTAAACCTAAAAAAAGCAAGCAACATGTTTACTTGCAAAATAAGCAATTCGAAATCTTACTGTAGCCTCTGCCTACAGCTAGATAAGCAAGCAGACATTACAAAACTTATGTTCATGTCATATGATTTTTGCAGCAGAAGTCTTTTACTGATCATGGGCAATAAACTGACGCTAGGTATTTTATGATGTTTCCTTGCAACACTTCAAAGGAAAAACTATTCCTTTGCCTTCCTGTAGAGACCCCAGACTCTTTGAGGGGCTGTGACAGGAAGTAATTGACATTGCACAAATTAAGTTAAAAAAGGAATCAAAGGTAAAACCCTTTTAAACCGATGAATACAATTTGCAATTATTTCTTTTAATTATAACCCACTAATTAGTGCTTTTTTTGTTACAACAATGAAAAAGACTGTTTTATATCCCTTTAATTATGTACTTTGTTGCCTTTTTTGACTAGCCACAGAATGCACCAAAGAGAAGCAATGCGTTTATTTCCACTCTTAGATATGGATTAAAATAAAGCGATTACAAGTAAATCATTGTTAAATATCTTGTCATCTTGTAGCAATTATCAGTCCTCAAAAAAAAGTGTTGTGCTTGTTATTTCTTAATGTAATGAAAATATATTGATTTTCTAAGGTTTCTTTGTATGGAAGAATTTTCATTGACTGTGTTTTTTTCTTCCTTTCCCCCGGCTAAAATGTGCTATGACCTTCTGAATAAATCTGATTAGTTTTGAGATGTGAGCGAGTGACTTATAAAGTGTTTATGTAAACATGTGTGTTGCCTAACATTTTTGTTGAGTGAGAAAAAAATAAATACACATTTTCCATCACCAATAAGTTATGTTCATGTAGAATTGCCAGTTGGCGTCTAGTCAGTGAGTTTTGCATTTTTTTGTTGACACCTTTTTAAGGCACTCTGGGAACCTATTTGCATTAGATAACAAATCCTAAACATTGGACTGACCGAACCGCCCAGTCTGTTTTGTTTTCCATCTCTTTATACTGTGTTTACAAAATGTAGAACTGTTTAGAAACAAAACCATAATCAAAATAAGTTATTTCTTTAGGTTCTTTTCCAAACTCTGAGCTGTTTGAAAATCGCAATTTCTGCAGCCAACTATTTTTATGAGCCAGGACTGTTAAGCATCTCTATTTGTGCTTTTTCCCCCCAGATTGTTAAGTGACTCTTCCCAAACCCGTGAAGATAACAATTCTTCCCTGCAGCCAATAATAGAGGTGGGTACTCTAATAAAATGATAATAATAAAATGTTTGTGTAAAGGATGCAACTGGCAGTGCTTCCCTTGTTCTTTTTTTCTTTCCTAAAATATGGAGAGTCCACAACGTCATCAATTACTAGTGGGAATATCACTCCTGGTCAGCAGGAGGAGGGCAAAGAGCACCACAGCAAAGCTGTTAAGTGTCACTCCCCTATCCATAATCCCCAGTCATTCTCTTTGTCTCTGTCATTGGAGGAGGTGAAGTTTTGGTGTCTGAAGAAAATTGGATTTCTTTTGCTACAAGCAAGATTTTTAGATCTAGCCGTAGTCCACGTTAATCTCTTCAGTAGGGTAGTGGTGGCTTTAAAGCAGTCAGGAACTTGTAAGGTGGGCCTTGCTCTGTTTTCCTAACATATTTGCTGCCCATGGTATAGAAAGCCAGAGTAGGTTTACTCTGTTCTTTCTCTTTTTTTACAGGTCTCTCTGAGGAGTATGTGTCCTCTCACACCTTGTAAATTGTCGTTCTGTCGGACAGCTATATTGCAGCTAAGTGTTTTCTTGTTTTCTAGGTTCTGGAGACATTGCACTTAAAGAGGCTGCAACTTCTGGGGACATTTTATATACTTGGGTTGGGATATCTACTGGCAGGGGACAGGCACTTGTTCATGTGTGGAGACTAATGTAAAATTGTTACCTTTATTTCAATGGCTCATTATTGGTGGTATGTAGGGATGCACCGAAATTTCGGCCGCAGAAAGTTTCGGGCGAAAAATGGCATTTTTGGCTATTTTGTTTTTTGTTTTTTTTTTTTGCCTGTTATTTTCGGTAAAATTATATGTTTCAAATTTGATGCTAGCCTAGAGCTGCTGTTTAAGTTTATTACTTGACTTACTGTTCTGCATATAATGAGCTTTCTAGGACTATACTTTATTTGGATAATTGGTAAAAAAAACAACAACCTGTAAATGTGATTCTGTTACATAGAACTAAATGAAGAATAATACAGTATATTGATATTTATAATTGTTTTTAGAAGGGATGCACCAAAATTTTGGTCACAGAAACATTTTGACCGAAAATGGCATTTTTTGCCTGTTTTTTTTTTTTCTTGGTAAAATTATTGTGTAGCATTTTATTGTTTTAAGATATTTTTAATTTTAGTGTGTTACTTTCAATAAAAGTGTGGGGTTTTTTTATTGGCTCTAATTATGCAAAAAAAAAAAAAACTAAAAAAAAAATAATTTGAAAATAATTTGAAAAAATACATTTTCGGTATCCGTTTCGGTTTTCGGCCAAGTGCATCCCGGATTTTCGGTTTCGGTCCAGAATTTCCATTTCGGTGCATCACTAGTGGTATGTGTTGTGAAACTATCGCTGGAAATCGCAAGAGATTTTCTGTGGGAGTAATGGTTTGCTTCATTTTTAGAAATGAGTGATTATACCTTTAACATGCTTTCATGACAGTTGGCTGCTAGACACATATACTAGGAAACTGCAAGAAATTTACTGTGGCGGGTTTTTTCTGGTACTTTCAATTCTAGTGTACAATTGTGTCGGCCGGATGGTCATGTGACCTGCTTTTAGGTGTTAGCAGAGCGGCGTCTTTCCGACATTGCTAGCTTCTCTTGGTTGGCAGGGGATCTGTCTGTTTGCTGTTCTATCCAAGATTTAGTGTTCGGAGGTCAGGTAAGACACCTCAGTAGAAGCTGAGGTGTAGAGGTCTCTGTTAGTTTTATTTGGTTAGCATATTTAACTCTCCAAAATTCTTGAGGTAAAGAGACTGTGCATAGGTCTTTCTTTAGCTAATGTAACGCTTTTATACGCTTGGGGAAAATTGCCTTTGTTTTTAAAGAGACAGTATTAGAATTTCTTTAAATTAAAGGGAAAAAAAAGTTTTTTATTTTTCCCCCAGCAATATCTCTTACATCATGTATATGGAGCAAGACTCATATATGATGGATATCATGGATATGGAGCAAGAACAAAACTGTCTTTTTCTAAATGCTTGCTGTTCTGCATGCTTAACTACAACTCTTGAGAATAAAAATAGATTGTTGCCCTCTGAGCCTAATGTCTCCCAGGATGATGCTGTTCAGGCAATGCCACAGCTTTCTATTCAAACGTACCAAGCCTCAATCTATTCAAACGTACCATGCAGTGCCCTGCGGTTCCTCTCAATCTCCTGGAGGAGTTTATTTGCCTGCATAAATTGCTGCACAGGTATCTTCAGCGGTATCTGCGGCATTATCTGCTTTCCCTATGTTAAAGGGAAACGCAAGAGGAAAATTAGAAATTCAGATAGTAAGGGTTCTGTCCCATCTCCTGTTACTCAAGTTGCCCTCCCTCATAAGTCTGATGAGGAGGATATGTCGGTAGCTTCTGAGGGTGAAATCTCAGATTCGGACTGTATAATTCCTTCATCTGATGCTGAAGTAGAACCTTCAGGTTTAAGCTTGAACACCTTTTGTGTATTGTTAAAAGAGGCTTTGGCTACTTGGTAAGACTCAGATACTCCTTTCGTCAACCCTAAGAAGTCTAGCAAACGTAATAAATACTATGATGTTCCTCCCTCTGTGGAAGTGTTTCCTGTTTCAGACCGTGCTACGGAGATTATTTAACAGGAATGGAAGAGACCAGGGATACCTTTTTCCCCATTTCCCGTCTTTAAAAAAAATGTTGCCTGTCGCTGATTCCATTAAAGATTCATGGCGCACGGTGCCTAATGTAGAAGGGGTCATTTCTACTCTGGCTAAGAGAACTACGATCCCTATAGAGGATATCTGCTCTTTTAAGGATACAATGGACAAAAAGCTGGAGGCTTATTTGAAGAAGATGTATGTTCATCAACGCCTTCAATGGCAACCTGCAGTTTGTAATCAAGTGCGGCATCTTATTGGTACGATGCCTTGTCTGATTCCCTTCAGGTAGAGACTCTTTTGGAGGAGATCCAAGACAGGATTAAGGCTCTCAAGCTATACTATATTTCTGATGCTACCATGCAAGTTATTAAAATGGGAGCCAAGATATCTGGCTTTGCTGTGCTATCCCGCAGAGCGTTGTTGCTAAAATCTTGGTCAGCTGATGATACTTCCAAGTCCAAGCTTCTGGCACTTCTTTACAAGGGTAAGACCTTGTTTGGACCTGGTCTGGCAGAAATAATTTCTGATATTACGGGTGGAAAAGGGTCTTTTCTACCACAGGACAAGAAGAATAGACCTAAAGGTTGTCATAGTAATTTTCATTCCTTTCGTAACTTCAAAGGAAAGTCTTCCTCTTCCAAACAGGAACAGTCCAAGTCTTCTTAGAAACCTAATCTGTCTTGGAACAAAGGGAAAGCAATCAACCTGCAGCTGAGTCTAAATTCATCATGAAGGGTTTGCCCCCGCTCCGGGATCGGATCAAGTGGGGGGCAGACTTTCTCTGTTTTATCAAGCATGGATGTGAGATGTCCCAGATCCCTGGGCTGTGGACATAGTATCTCAGGGTTACAAAATAGAATTCAAAACTTTTCCTCCCAGGGGCAGGTTCCACCTCTCAAGATTATCTGCAGACCAAATAAAGAGAGGCATTTTTGAATTGCGTTTGGGTCCTTTCTTCCCTGGGAGTGATAGTTCCAGTTCCTGTAAGGGAACAGGATCTAGGATTCTATTCAAATCTGTTTGTGGTTCCCAAAAAAGAGGGAACTTTTCATCCTATTCTAGACCTAAAGTGTCTCAACAAGTTTCTCAGGATACCGTCCTTCAAAATGGAAACCATTCGTTCCATTCTTCCCTTGGTCCAAGAGGGTCAGTTCATGACGACCAAGACTTGAAGGATGCATATCTTCATGTTCCCATCCACAGGGATCATCACAAATACCTGAGATTTGCCTTTCTAAACAAACACTTTCAGTTTGTGGCTCTTCCGTTTGGCCTTGCCACAGCTCCCAGAATTTTCTCAAAGGTTTTGGGGGCTCTCTTGGCAGTGATCAGGTCTCGGGCAATTGCAGTGGCGCCCTACCTGGACGACATATTGGTTCAGGCGCCATCTTTTCAACTAGCAAGCTCTCATACAGAGATCTTGTCTTTTCTACGTTCCCACGGATGGAAAGTGAATCTGGAAAAGAGTTCCCTTGTTCCAGCTACAAGGGTAGTTTTCTTAGGGACCATAATAGATTCCCTATCTATGAAAATATTTCTTACAGAGGTCAGAAAATCCAAAATTCTTTCCTCCTTGCCTCTCTCTGCGGTCTACTATTCGGCCATCAGTGGCTCAATGTATTGAGGTAATTGGTCTGATGGTCGCTTCCATGGACATCATTCCCTTTGCGTTATTCCGTTTGAGAGCAGTTGTGCATTCTCAGTCAATGGAACAGGGACCATTCGACTCTGTCTCAGAGGATAGATCTAGACCAGTCGACAAGAGACTCTCTGCCGTGGTGGCTTTCTCAGGCGCATCTGTCTCAGGTCACGTTTCCGGAGACCATCCTGGGTGATTGTGACCAAGGACGCCAGCGTGCTAGGCTGGTGAGCAGTCTGGGACTCATTAAAGGCACAGGGATGATAGACTCGGAGGTGTCTGCTCTCCCCATAAACATCTTGGAGTTGAGAGCGATTTACAATGCTCTGATGGCTTGGCCTCAGTTGTCCTTAGCCCACATTATCAGGCTCCAGTCGGACAATATCACCTCAGTGGCTTACATCAACCACCAGGTAGGAACTCGGAGTTCCTTAGCCATGAAGGTGGTGGCTCGGATTGTCCAGTGGGCGGAAGCTCACAATTGCTGTCTTTCTGCCGTCTACATTCCAGGTGTGGGAAATTGGGAAGCAGACTTCCTGAGCAGGCAGACATTTCATCCCGGGGAGTGGACTCTCCATCTGGAGGTGTTCTCCAGGTTAGCCCTCAAATGGGGGGTGCCGGAGTTAGATCTGATGACGTCTCAGCAGAACGCCAAGTTTCCAAGGTACGGTTCAAGGTCAAGAGATCCTCAGATTGCCCTGATAGATGCTATGGCGGTTCTTTGGGATTTCAGTCTGGCATATCTGTTTTCTCCGTTTGCTCTCCTTCCACGACTCATTGCTCATATCAACCAGGAGAGAGCGTTGGTAATTCTGATAGCTCCTGCATGGTCTTGCAGGATCTGGTATGCAGACCTAGTGAAGATGTTATCTCTTCCACCTTGGAGGTTGCCTCTGAGGAAGGACCTTCAAACTCAGGGTCCATTCCTTCATCCAAATCTCGTTTCTCTGAAGCTGACTGCTTGGAGATTGAACGTTTAGTTCTGTCTAAGCGTGTTTTTTCTGAGTCGTCATTGAGACCATGATTCAGGCTTGCAAGCTTGTTACTAGGAAGGTTTATCATAAGGTTTGGCATAAATTCCTTTATTGGTGTGAATCCAAGGGCTACTCTTGGAGTAGGGTCAGGATTCCTAGGATTTTGTCTTTTCTCCAGGAAGGTCTGGAGAAGGGATTGTCAGTCAGTTCTCTAAAGGGTCAGATTTCTGCATTATCTATTTTGTTACACAAGCGTCTTCCTGATGTTCCAGATGTTCAATCTTTTTGTCAGGCCATGGTCGGTCGAATGACTGGAGATCATGGGTAGGGGAGTGATACTTAACAGCTTTGCTGTGGTGCTCTTTGCCTCCTCCTGCTGGCCAGGAGTGATATTCCCACTAGTAATTGATGACGTCGTGGACTCTCCATATCTGGAAAGAAAGAAATTTATCAGGTAAGCATAAATTTAGTTTTTTCTTCTTTTTGGTTTGGTTAGTGTGATTATTCTAGCAATTTAAATGAATATAAAATAGCACTAACAACATTAAAGGGACAGTCAACACCAAAAATGTGTATCTAAATCACATGCTCTATCTGACTCATGAAAAAAAAAAAACTTTCCAATTTACACTGCTGATTGGTGGCTGCACATATATTCCTCATGTTTTTGGCTCATCCGGTGTTTGCAGCTAGCTCCCAGTAGTGCATTGCTGCTTCTTCAACAAAGAAAAATAGATAATAGAAGAAAATTGGAAGGTTGGTTAAAATTGTATTCTCTGTCTGAATCATAAAAGAAAACTTTTGGGTTTTATGTCCCTTGAAGCATTTTATATTAAAATCTTAAAGTATTTCAATATGTAAATAACTTGCACTTTAAATGGTACAAGTATTATCTGATACATTTACAGCTTTGTAACAAAATCAAGTGTGGAACGTGCGCTAGCATTGATATTTAAGGAATGTGGGGGGTGTACAGCAGTGAATGCTTTTGGCTACTTGTATGGCCAGTTAGTTGGAGCGACCCTGTGCATAACGTCACCTGCAGTCACAGCTCATGCACGAGGATACAAAATATATGACTGTACAGCATTTATTATGCAAGTGCTAATGTGTCACCTTCAGTAAGGGGACGAGGAAAGGTAACTCATTTCCGCTCCTGGTTTTGTTGCAAAATAGTATTTTTTTCACATAAATAAATTGTGACTAATAATAATATTAATATCAAATGTATTTAAAAAAATACAGTAGCTATCAGGATCAAAATTGCCTGTATTACACCTGAACGGCTCTCAATATAAGTTTCCTTTGTTGTTTATTAAACTTTGCAATCCATATTTAATAGCACACACCTTATTGACTAAGTTGCTGTATTCCATATGTACTGGGTACAACTGCCACGAAATCAGAGGCTTGAGACCCATGAACCCCCCCAGTTACATTTTATGCCACAGTTTCGTTGACATAGCAGCAGGTTTTTTATACACTTGTGGCATATATGATGCGGTGTTCTCCCCAGGACATGTTTAGTGGTCGCATCACCCGGCTAATTTTACTGACCATCTGGCTAAAATGTTAGCCAATAAGTTAGTGTACTGAACAGCATATATAATATTTGCCAGTTGTCATGGTAAACATTGCGCCGTTCCTCCGCCCGCACCTTGTACTTCATTTAGCTGAGCGATGACGAATCTGGTTTCTAAACGTTGCATGCCACACAAGCTGGACGCCATGTGGGGCATGCAATGTTTAGAAGCTGGATTTGTCATTGCTCAGCTAAATTAAGTATGTGGTGCGGGCGGAGGAACTGCGCAATGTTTACAAGCACTAGATGGTATATATATTACAAATAAATGGTCTTAAAAAAAAAATCATCAATGAAAGTGCCCCTGTTTTGAAGGCTAATTGTATATACTGTTCAGTACACTAAGATCCTTTACAATTACTTTAAGCTAAAATTAGCTAATATTTAAAAATGTTAAATTTTTATTACACAAATTATTATATACATTTATGTTAAATTATACAATTCATTTATGCTTATTTATGCTTTGTTTAGCAGAAAAGGATACAATATTAGAAAATATTATACTCCCCCCGGCTACTTCATAATGACACACTGTGGTGTGTGGTGAATATATTTTAATTTGTTTTTGAAACATTTCTTATTTCTCCAACATAGGTGTGTCCGGTCCACGGCGTCATCCTTACTTGTGGGATATTCTCCTCCCCAACAGGAAATGGCAAAGAGCCCAGCAAAGCTGGTCACATGATCCCTCCTAGGCTCCGCCTACCCCAGTCATTCTCTTTGCCGTTGCACCGGCAACATCTCCACGGAGATGGTTAAGAGTTTTTAAGGAGAGGTCAAAAAGCAACTTCTACCTCTCTTTCTTTTTGGCTTAAAAGCATTATCCGATTGGCTTATGAGACTGCCGGACGGCAGCCTCCTGACAGAATAACAGCTCACTCCACTAGGGCTGTGGCTTCCTCATGAGCCTTCAAGAACGAGGCTTCTGTTGACCAGATATGTAAGGCAGCGACTTGGTCTTCACTGCACACTTTTGCCAAATTTTACAAATTTGATACTTTTGCTTCTTCGGAGGCTATTTTTGGGAGAAAGGTTTTGCAAGCCGTGGTGCCTTCCATTTAGGTGACCTGATTTGCTCCCTCCCTTCATCCGTGTCCTAAAGCTTTGGTATTGGTTCCCACAAGTAAGGATGACGCCGTGGACCGGACACACCTATGTTGGAGAAAACAGAATTTATGCTTACCTGATAAATTACTTTCTCCAACGGTGTGTCCGGTCCACGGCCCGCCCTGGTTTTTTTTAATCAGGTCTGATGAATTATTTTCTCTAACTACAGTCACCACGGTATCATATGGTTTCTCCTATGCATATTTCCTCCTGTACGTCGGTCGAATGACTGGGGTAGGCGGAGCCTAGGAGGGATCATGTGACCAGCTTTGCTGGGCTCTTTGCCATTTCCTGTTGGGGAGGAGAATATCCCACAAGTAAGGATGACGCCGTGGACCGGACACACCGTTGGAGAAAGTAGTTTATCAGGTAAGCATAAATTCTGTTTTTTTGATTCTTTGCTCCTATATGCTCTGGAATGTATCTAGGTAACCGTTGTTGCTATAGAAATCACCCAGATTCTGTTCATATCTGAGATGTTGGTATCTTATGCTATTGGTACTAATCTATAGATTCTCCATGTATTATTTGTAGCAGTCTGCAGAATTACAGAAAAAGCTTCACCAATTGGAGGAGCAACTTCACAATGAGATGCAATCTAAAGACGAACTGGAGCACAAGCACAGGTGATTGGTAACTTCTTCTTGTTAATAGCAAAAGGAGTTTTATTTCCTTCATGTTGACTTGGGGGTCATTTATTCAGAATAATAATAATGATAATCTGTTTTAGGCATTGGAAAAATTGTGGATTTAGTATTTGTTTGCAGCACTTTCACACGGATATATAGGGCGCTGAATGCTGCTGCCTGACGCTATTCACTAAAGTTAAGAGCCCTTATACTGAATCGTGTCCGCACACAAACATGTGTTTGACATTAAAACTAAAATCATTGTAAATTAAGCTTTACACAATTATGTTTACAAAATAATTAGATTAAATAGAAAAATAAAATGAAGATTCTACTATTTGGTTAAAAGAAAAAAAAATGTTATGGAGCACATTTAAAAATTCCAATCAACTCACGGAGACATGATTTCCTGACTCACCTTACAGTGCTTTTATCGCTGCTGTGGATTCTGGGTAGGGACATGCAGAGAAGGTTACTACCCACTTTTTTTGCCGTATTCGCTGATCCATAATCCCTTGCTGCAGTGAGAGCACAGTGTGGCTGGATCTGTGAGACTTAAAGGGACACTAAACCCAAATGTTTTCTTTAATGATTCAGAAAGAGCATGCAATTTTAAGCAACTTTCTAATTTACTCCTATTAATTTTTCTTCGTTTTCTTGCTATCTTTATTTAAAAAGCAAGAATGTAAAGCTTAAGAGCCGGCCCATTTTTGGTTCAGAACCTGGGTTATGCTTGCTTATTGGTTTGCTAAATGTAGCAAGCTATTCAGGGTGCTGAACTGGAAATGGGCTGACTCCTAATCTTTAAAGGGACAGTTCACCCAAAAAATTTCTCCCCTTTAAATTATTCCCAATTATCCTTTTTACCTGCTAGAATGTATTAAATTGGTTACAAGTAGCTCCTTTACTCCTATTTCAGCATCTGAAATAGCTGATTTAGCCTGTGGTATAGCCACCTATACTGAAAGTTTTGATACTGGAGTATAGGCTATTGAATAGCCTAAGTAAACATAGCCAGTAGAAGAAGTTACACTCTCAGTAGGATGCAGGATAGTTAAGTAATAAAATAATTGTCCATTGTTCTCTCTATGTATTGAGCTTTGGTGTTCCAGCCAATTAAAATATAAGGAAGCAAGTCTGTGTACACAAAGTTATAACATAATGAGCTATGATATCACCTTAAAGTTCAACCCATTGTAATAGGCTGTGGTTTCAAATCAGCTACTTCATATACACAAATAAGCATGAAAATGCAATTTCTCAAATATTTTATACTCTGCAGTTGGTATAACAAGTTATTTAAATACATTAATGGAAAAACAATTTTACAGTGTACTGTCCCTTTAAATTCCTGTATTTTAAATAAAGATAGCTAGAAAACAAAGAAAATTTGATATTGGGAGTAAATTAGAAAGTTGCTTAAAATTGCCGGATCTATCTGAATCATTAAAGACATTTCTCCAACATAGGTGTGTCCGGTCCACGGCGTCATCCTTACTTGTGGGATATTCTCTTCCCCAACAGGAAATGGCAAAGAGCCCAGCAAAGCTGGTCACATGATCCCTCCTAGGCTCCGCCTACCCCAGTCATTCTCTTTGCCGTTGTACAGGCAACATCTCCACGGAGATGGCTTAGAGTTTTTTAGTGTTTAACTGTAGTTTTTATTATTCAATCAAGAGTTTGTTATTTTAAAATAGTGCTGGTATGTACTATTTACTCAGAAACAGAAAAGAGATGAAGATTTCTGTTTGTATGAGGAAAATGATTTTAGCAACCGTCACTAAAATCCATGGCTGTTCCACACAGGACTGTTGAGAGGAAATTAACTTCAGTTGAGGGAACAGTGAGCAGTCTCTTGCTGCTTGAGGTATGACACATTCTAACAAGACGATGTAATGCTGGAAGCTGTCATTTTCCCTATGGGATCCGGTAAGCCATGTTTATTAAGATAGTAAATAAGGGCTTCACAAGGGCTTATTAAGACTGTAGACTTTTTCTGGGCTAAATCGATTCATTATTAACACATATTTAGCCTTGAGGAATCGTTTAATCTGGGTATTTTGATAAGATTATATCGGCAGGCACTGTTTTAGACACCTTATTCTTAGGGGCTTTCCCAAAGCATAGGCAGAGCCTCATTTTCGCGCCGGTGTTGCGCACTTGTTTTTGAGAGGCATGACATGCAGTCGCATGTGTGAGGAGCTCTGATACATAGAAAAGACTTTCTGAAGGCGTCATTTGGTATCGTATTCCCCTTTGGGCTTGGTTGGGTCTCAGCAAAGCAGATACCAGGGACTGTAAAGGGGTTAAAGTTATAAACGGCTCCGGTTCCGTTATTTTAAGGGTTAAAGCTTCCAAATTTGGTGTGCAATACTTTTAAGGCTTTAAGACACTGTGGTGAAATTTTGGTGAATTTTGAACAATTCCTTCATATTTTTTCGCAATTGCAGTAATAAAGTGTGTTCAGTTTAAAATTTAAAGTGACAGTAACGGTTTTATTTTAAAACGTTTTTTTGTACTTTGTTATCAAGTTTATGCCTGTTTAACATGTCTGAACTACCAGATAGACTGTGTTCTGAATGTGGGGAAGCCAGAGTTCCTTCTCATTTAAATAAATGTGATTTATGTGACAATGACAATGATGCCCAAGATGATTCCTCAAGTGAGGGGAGTAAGCATGGTACTGCATCATTCCCTCCTTCGTCTACACGAGTCTTGCCCACTCAGGAGGCCCCTAGTACATCTAGCGCGCCAATACTCCTTACTATGCAACAATTAACGGCTGTAATGGATAATTCTGTCAAAAACATTTTAGCCAAAATGCACACTTATCAGCGTAAGCGCGACTGCTCTGTTTTAGATACTGAAGAGCATGACGACGCTGATAATAATGGTTCTGAAGGGCCCCTAAACCAGTCTGATGGGGCCAGGGAGGTTTTGTCTGAGGGAGAAATTACTGATTCAGGGAACATTTCTCAACAAGCTGAACCTGATGTGATTACGTTTAAATTTAAGTTGGAACATCTCCGCATTCTGCTTAAGGAGGTATTATCCACTCTGGATGATTGTGACAAGTTGGTCATCCCAGAGAAACTATGTAAAATGGACAAGTTCCTAGAGGTCCCGGGGCTCCCGGAAGCTTTTCCTATACCCAAGCGGGTGGCGGACATTGTAAATAAAGAATGGGAAAGGCCCGGTATTCCTTTCGTCCCTCCCCCCATATTTAAAAAATTGTTTCCTATGGTCGACCCCAGAAAGGACTTATGGCAGACAGTCCCCAAGGTCGAGGGAGCGGTTTCCACTTTAAACAAACGCACCACTATACCCATAGAAGATAGTTGTGCTTTCAAAGATCCTATGGATAAAAAATTAGAAGGTTTACTTAAAAAGATGTTTGTTCAGCAGGGTTACCTTCTACAACCAATTTCATGCATTGTCCCTGTCGCTACAGCCGCGTGTTTCTGGTTCGATGAGCTGGTAAAGGCGGTCGATAGTGATTCTCCTCCTTATGAGGAGATTATGGACAGAATCAATGCTCTCAAATTGGCTAATTCTTTCACCCTAGACGCCACTTTGCAATTGGCTAGGTTAGCGGCTAAGAATTCTGGGTTTGCTATTGTGGCGCGCAGAGCGCTTTGGTTGAAATCTTGGTCAGCTGATGCGTCTTCCAAGAACAAGCTACTTAACATTCCTTTCAAGGGGAAAACGCTGTTTGGCCCTGACTTGAAAGAGATTATCTCTGATATCACTGGGGGTAAGGGCCACGCCCTTCCTCAGGATCGGCCTTTCAAGGCCAAAAATAAACCTAATTTTCGTCCCTTTCGTAGAAACGGACCAGCCCAAAGTGCTACGTCCTCTAAGCAAGAGGGTAATACTTCTCAAGCCAAGCCAGCTTGGAGACCAATGCAAGGCTGGAACAAGGGAAAGCAGGCCAAGAAACCTGCCACTGCTACCAAGACAGCATGAAATGTTGGCCCCCGATCCGGGACCGGATCTGGTGGGGGGCAGACTCTCTCTCTTCGCTCAGGCTTGGGCAAGAGATGTTCTAGATCCTTGGGCGCTAGAAATAGTCTCCCAAGGTTATCTTCTGGAATTCAAGGGGCTTCCCCCAAGGGGGAGGTTCCACAATTCTCAGTTGTCTTCAGACCACATAAAAAGACAGGCATTCTTACGTTGTGTAGAAGACCTGTTAAAAATGGGAGTGATTCATCCTGTTCCATTAGGAGAACAGGGGATGGGGTTCTACTCCAATCTGTTCATAGTTCCCAAAAAAGAGGGAACGTTCAGACCAATCTTAGATCTCAAGATCTTAAACAAGTTTCTCAAGGTTCCATCGTTCAAAATGGAAACCATTCGAACAATTCTTCCTTCCATCCAGGAAGGTCAATTCATGACCACGGTGGATTTAAAGGATGCGTATCTACATATTCCTATCCACAAGGAACATCATCGGTTCCTAAGGTTCGCATTCCTGGACAAGCATTACCAGTTCGTGGCGCTTCCTTTCGGATTAGCCACTGCTCCAAGGATTTTCACAAAGGTACTAGGGTCCCTTATAGCAGTGCTAAGACCAAGGGGCATTGCTGTAGTACCTTACTTGGACGACATTCTGATTCAAGCGTCGTCCCTTCCTCAAGCAAAGGCTCACACGGACATCGTCCTGGCCTTTCTCAGATCTCACGGATGGAAAGTGAACGTGGAAAAGAGTTCTCTATCTCCGTCAACAAGGGTTCCCTTCTTGGGAACAATAATGGACTCCTTAGAAATGAGGATTTTTCTGACAGAGGCCAGAAAAACAAAACTTCTAGACTCTTGTCGGATACTTCATTCCGTTCCTCTTCCTTCCATAGCGCAGTGCATGGAAGTGATAGGTTTGATGGTAGCGGCAATGGACATAGTTCCTTTTGCGCGCATTCATCTAAGACCATTACAACTGTGCATGCTCAGTCAGTGGAATGGGGACTATACAAACTTGTCTCCGAGGATACAAGTAAATCAGAGGACCAGAGACTCACTCCGTTGGTGGCTGTCCCTGGACAACCTGTCACAAGGGATGACCTTCCGCAGACCAGAGTGGGTCATTGTCACGACCGACGCCAGTCTGATGGGCTGGGGCGCGGTCTGGGGATCCCTGAAAGCTCAGGGTCTTTGGTCTCGGGAAGAATCTCTTCTACCGATAAATATTCTGGAACTGAGAGCGATATTCAATGCTCTCAAGGCTTGGCCTCAGCTAGCGAGGGCCAAGTTCATACGGTTTCAATCAGACAACATGACAACTGTTGCGTACGTCAACCATCAGGGGGGAACAAGGAGTTCCCTGGCGATGGAAGAAGTGACCAAAATCATTCTATGGGCGGAGTCTCACTCCTGCCACCTGTCTGCTATCCACATCCCAGGAGTGGAAAATTGGGAAGCGGATTTTCTGAGTCGTCAGACATTGCATCCGGGGGAGTGGGAACTCCATCCGGAAATCTTTGCCCAAGTCACTCAACTGTGGGGCATTCCAGACATGGATCTGATGGCCTCTCGTCAGAACTTCAAAGTTCCTTGCTACGGGTCCAGATCCAGGGATCCCAAGGCGGCTCTAGGGGATGCACTAGTAGCACTTTGGACCTTCAAACTAGCTTATGTATTCCCGCCGTTTCCTCTCATCCCCAGGCTGGTAGCCGGGATCAATCAGGAAAGGGCGTCGGTGATCTTGATAGCTCCTGCGTGGCCACGCAGGACTTGGTATGCAGATCTGGTGAATATGTCATCGGCTCCACCATGGAAGCTACCTTTGAGACGAGACCTTCTTGTTCAAGGTCCGTTCGAACATCCGAATCTGGTCTCACTCCAGCTGACTGCTTGGAGATTGAACGCTTGATCTTATCGAAGCGAGGGTTCTCAGATTCTGTTATCGATACTCTTGTTCAGGCCAGAAAGCCTGTAACTAGAAAGATTTACCACAAAATTTGGAAAAAATATATCTGTTGGTGTGAATCTAAAGGATTCCCTTGGGACAAGGTTAAGATTCCTAAGATTCTATCGTTCCTTCAAGAAGGATTGGAAAAAGGATTATCTGCAAGTTCCCTGAAGGGACAGATTTCTGCCTTGTCTGTGTTACTTCACAAAAAGCTGGCAGCTGTGCCAGATGTTCAAGCCTTTGTTCAGGCTCTGGTTAGAATCAAGCCTGTTTACAAACCTTTGACTCCTCCTTGGAGTCTCAACTTAGTTCTTTCAGTTCTTCAGGGGGTTCCGTTTGAACCCTTACATTCCGTTGATATTAAGTTATTATCTTGGAAAGTTTTGTTTTTGGTTGCAATTTCTTCTGCTAGAAGAGTTTCAGAGTTATCTGCTCTGCAGTGTTCTCCTCCTTATCTGGTGTTCCATGCAGATAAGGTGGTTTTACGTACTAAACCTGGTTTTCTTCCAAAAGTTGTTTCTAACAAAAACATTAACCAGGAGATTATCGTACCTTCTCTGTGTCCGAAACCAGTTTCGAAGAAGGAACGTTTGTTGCACAATTTGGATGTTGTTCGCGCTCTAAAATTCTATTTAGATGCTACAAAGGATTTTAGACAAACATCTTCCTTGTTTGTTGTTTATTCCGGTAAAAGGAGAGGTCAAAAAGCAACTTCTACCTCTCTCTCTTTTTGGATTAAAAGCATCATCAGATTGGCTTACGAGACTGCCGGACGGCAGCCTCCCGAAAGAATCACAGCTCATTCCACTAGGGCTGTGGCTTCCACATGGGCCTTCAAGAACGAGGCTTCTGTTGATCAGATATGTAGGGCAGCGACTTGGTCTTCACTGCACACTTTTACCAAATTTTACAAGTTTGATACTTTTGCTTCTTCTGAGGCTATTTTTGGGAGAAAGGTTTTGCAAGCCGTGGTGCCTTCCATCTAGGTGACCTGATTTGCTCCCTCCCATCATCCGTGTCCTAAAGCTTTGGTATTGGTTCCCACAAGTAAGGATGACGCCGTGGACCGGACACACCTATGTTGGAGAAAACAGAATTTATGTTTACCTGATAAATTACTTTCTCCAACGGTGTGTCCGGTCCACGGCCCGCCCTGGTTTTTTTAATCAGGTCTGATAATTTATTTTCTTTAACTACAGTCACCACGGTATCATATGGTTTCTCCTATGCAAATATTCCTCCTTAACGTCGGTCGAATGACTGGGGTAGGCGGAGCCTAGGAGGGATCATGTGACCAGCTTTGCTGGGCTCTTTGCCATTTCCTGTTGGGGAAGAGAATATCCCACAAGTAAGGATGACGCCGTGGACCGGACACACCGTTGGAGAAAGTAATTTATCAGGTAAACATAAATTCTGTTTTTTTGGGTTTAGTATCCCTTTAACTCAGAGATATAAATGGACTACACATTAAAATGCTGGGCTGTACTACTATTATAGCTGAATGGTTTATTTTCCATCACATAACCTAAACAATTAAACATGAACCACCGTTATGTATGTAAATATTATATTTATACATTTTGTGTACAGAGACTTTATACTTTCTTGTAGAGAAAATGACTTCCACAGCTTATTCACACTGTTGCACATTTTGTTTCGTAGATCTGTAAATTCTCGTTTGGAAAAGATTATGAAGGACCTGGATGAAGAGGTAGACATAAACTGTTACATTTTTATAGAGCAAAATCTACAGCACCATCTTAAAGCAAATTGTAGTTAATTAATACATCTTGATAAGTACAGGACTTTTTTTTTATAGGATTTTCAGTGTTTTCTGGGTGAACACCAGTAATAAAAATACTTTCTTTATACTATTAAACAACACTAGAAATATAAGTGCAGCTTACAAGCCATGGAGATGTGATGTATGTTTAGTGATTGTAAGTGTGTAACAAATGGAAAATACTCTTGTTAAATTAACATTAACTCTCCACAGGCAAATTCTAGAAAAAACCTTGAATCCACAAGTCGGCAACTTGAACGGGAAAAAGCTCTTCTGCAGCACAAGAACACAGAGTACCAAAGAAAAGCAGAAAATGAGGCAGAAAAGAAACGCAGTTTGGAACATGAAGGTATTGGCACGAGCAGAGGGAAGTGGCAAATTAATAGAGTGCCTATACGGACTTTAATGATAACTGTCTTGGCTCGGCAGGGTGAGCTTTCTTAGCTTACAGAGGGAAGGCGGCTGTCAGAGTTCAGTTTCTGTAGTTAAATGAGACAAACGATTTACTGGTAACAGGTTTTTATTATTTCAAAGGATTAAATTACATTTCTTATGGTAGTTTTAAATATAAATTTCTAATGTCCACAAGGATTAAACAGGTTTTGATAAATATAATTCAGTAATATAATTACTTTATGCCTTTGATATAGTGCCCTCATTTTTTCCATACCACTAATGCTTCTGTATTTATATTTCTGTAATATTGAGATCCTTGATGCACCATATTTATTATTATGCAGTGATACATAAGCGAACAACATCTGTGTTAAAAACATTTAAACATCATTTCTTTAGCATAATATCCATAGTTTTGTTAACCCCAGCAATACCATTTTTTTTTAAGTATCCTTTGCTATGGTCTGTTGGATGCCAGATTTAAATGGATGATCACTGTGTAGTATGGTCAGGAAAACTGCATCATACTGAAAGAGTTAAAGAGCTTATTTACAGAAAAAGCAGGCAAAATATGTATTGTGCTATCTTTTTATGATTAAAGGAACATTAAAACCCAAAATGTTACTTTCATGATTCAGATAGAATATACACTTTTAAACAGCTTTCCAATTTACGTCTATTATCGAATTTGCTTTGTTCTCTGGTTATCCTTTGTTAAAGAAGAAGCAATGCACTACTGGAAGCTAGCTGAAATCATTGGGTGAGCCAATAATATCAGGCATATATATATATATATATATATATATATATATATATATATATATATGCAGCACCAACCTAGGTATCCTTTTCAACAAAGGATACCAAGAGTACAAAACAAATTAGATAGTAGAAGTAAATGGGAAAAGTTATTAAAAATCTCATGCTGTATCTGAATCATGAAAGTACAAATTTGGGTTTCATGTCCCTTTAATTACTTATTTAATTAATATACGACTTATAAGGCATACATAAATATAATAATGGAGGTAAAAAATAAAGTTTTGAAACACTGATGGCCCTAGTCCTGCTTCATGAATGACCATGTGAATCATGTAGTAGAAGGGGTATTACTGTTGGGAGCAGTAATCTTCCTGATGTATCCAAACTATGTGTATCAGTAAGATATCATTATCAGGGATTGGTCTTCTAGTGTCTCTGCTAACTATTTGATACATTATGAAAATCCCTAGAGGTAATTTTGCATAATACAGTGGTCTCTGTGCACATTAAATCAGTGAATTCATTATTGTTGTTTTACAGTAACCAGCCTGAAAGATCAACTTGAAGATTTAAAAAAGAGAAACCAAAGTTCACAAATATCTAATGAGAAAATGAATCAGCTCCAAAGACAGGTGAGGTTGTGCCGGGGGGGGGGGGGGGGGGATGTTTCTCGCTTGTTTTCTAGGCTTATTGACCATTTATAATGTTGCTTTGTTCACAGCTGGATGAAGCCAATGCTTTGTTGCGCACAGAGTCTGACACAGCAGCTCGGCTCAGGAAAAACCAAACGGAAATGTCCAAACAGATCCAGCAGCTAGAAACGAACAACCGCGAGCTTCAGGATAAGACCTGCATGCTGGAGAACGCCAAGCTGAAGGTGGAGAAGGACTTCATTAACTTACAGTCAGCTCTGGAGTCTGAAAGGAGAGACAAGACACACGGATCTGAGATCATTAGTGACCTACAAGGTACAGCCTGCTGTCAGTTAATACTGTGTGCTGTAGCTGATCAGTATAGGCACTAACTGGTGCTGTGAAATGATGTGATAATGATTACAAAAGATGCTATAAAGCAGGGATACAGGTAAAAGCCTTTTTCAAATCACTGTTAGGAATAGCAGCACTCATTGAGAAAATTGAGTTGCAGATTTTTTTTTCTTTATTAAAGGGACAGTTCAACCAAAAATGTTCTCCCCTTTAAATTGTTCCCAATGATCCATTATACCTGCTGGAGTATATGAAATTGTTTACAAGTAGCTCCATTACCCTTATTTTAGCATTTTAAATCGTTGATTTAGTCTGGTAATTCCCACCTATAATGAAAGTTTCTACACTTAAGTCTAGGCTATTGACAAGCCTATGTAAACACAGCCAGCAGAAGAAATTACACTCCCGGTGGGGTGCAGTATAGATAAGTAATAAAATGATAGTTTTCCATGGTTCTCTCTATGTATTGAGCTATGTATACAAAGTAATAACATAATGAGATCTGATATTACCTGCAAGCTCAACCCATTGTAGTAGGCTGTGGTTTAAAAGCACAAAACCAGCTACTTCATATACACAAATAAACCTGAAAATGCAATTTGTCATACATTTTATACTCTGCAGCTGGCATAACAAGTCATAGAAAATTTACAGTGTACTATCCCTTTAAATCAGCTTCCTGCCCAGTGTATTGTTTGTCGTCTTCACAGAAACGCTTAGTACACAATAGCACTGTCACCGTTATGGCTTTGTTTGTCTGCATGTGAATAAAAGGTACTCCATGTGGTTTAATGTTATCTGGAGAATATCACACACTGTATTGCTAGAAAATCATACAGGGGAAGCATTGCAATTAGATTTGCTGTGTGAATAATTTCTTATTGCATATTTTCTTTTGATACGGTCACCATATATTTATGGGCTCTTGTGAAATAAGCCGTTCCTTACATTGCGCCAGTATTAATCTATGTTAAAGGCACATGGTAGCCATTAATATACTGAGGTCCCGCATTATGTTGCAAGACACTTTGCAGCGCATTATTAAAGGCTGGTTTAGCCTTTTCTTAACATTAAATCAGTACCAGAGCCAAAGGGTATAGCTACCATGTAGATTATATGTTAGGACAGAGATTGGAATCATATGTACCCGTAGTTCCAGTCTCAGCATTTGTAATAGCGCGGTCGGGCCGGGCTGTGACTAAACAGCTGGCCCGATGCGCTCTGAGGGAAAACCAGACCCGCTCAGTAGAGCACAGAGGGCGGGTATGGAAAACCCTCTTCTTTCTCCAACATAGGTGTGTCCGGTCCACGGCGTCATCCTTACTTGTGGGATATTCTCTTCCCCAACAGGAAATGGCAAAGAGCCCAGCAAAGCTGGTCACATGATCCCTCCTAGGCTCCGCCTACCCCAGTCATTCTCTTTGCCGTTGTACAGGCAACATCTCCACGGAGATGGCTTAGAGTTTTTTAGTGTTTAACTGTAGTTTTTATTATTCAATCAAGAGTTTGTTATTTTGAAATAGTGCTGGTATGTACTATTTACTCTGAAACAGAAAAGAGATGAAGATTTCTGTTTGTAAGAGGAAAATGATTTTAGCAACCGTTACTAAAATCGATGGCTGTTCCACACAGGGCTGTTGAGAGGAATTAACTTCAGTTGAGGGAACAGTGAGCAGAATCTTACTGCTTGAGGTATGACACATTCTAACAAGACGATGTAATGCTGGAAGCTGTCATTTTCCCTATGGGATCCGGTAAGCCATTTTTATTACAGACAATAAATAAGGGCTTCACAAGGGCTTTTGGAGACTGTAGACATTTTCTGGGCTAAATCGATTCATATATAAACATATTTAGCCTTGAGGAATCATTTTAATCTGGGTATTTTGTAAAATAATATCGGCAGGCACTGTTTTGGACACCTTATTCTCTAGGGGCTTTCCCTAATCATAGGAAGAGTCTCATTTTCGCGCCGGTATTGCGCACTTGTTTTTGAGAAGCATGACATGCAGTCGCATGTGTGAGGAGCTCTGATACATAGAAAAGACTTTCTGAAGGCGTCATTTGGTATCGTATTCCCCTTTGGGCTTGGTTGGGTCTCAGCAAAGCAGATACCAGGGACTGTAAAAGGGTTAAAGATAAAAACGGCTCCGGTTCCGTTATTTTAAGGGTTAAAGCTTCCAAATTTGGTGTGCAATACTTTTAAGGCTTTAAGACACTGTGGTGAAATTTTGGTGAATTTTGAACAATTCCTTCATATTTTTTTGCAATTGCAGTAATAAAGTGTGTTCAGTTTAAAATTTAAAGTGACAGTAACGGTTTTATTTTAAAACGTTTTTTGTACTTTGTTATCAAGTTTATGCCTGTTTAACATGTCTGAACTACCAGATAGACTGTGTTCTGAATGTGGGGAAGCCAAGGTTCCTTCTCATTTAAATAGATGTGATTTATGTGACACAAAATTTAGAGAAAATGATGCCCAAGATGATTCCTCAAGTGAGGGGTGTAAGCATGGTACTGCATCATCCCCTCCTTTGTCTACACCAGTCTTGCCCACTCAGGAGGCCCCTAGTACATCTAGCGCGCCAATACTCCTTACTATGCAACAATTAACGGCTGTAATGGATAATTCTATCAAAAACATTTTAGCCAAAATGCCCACTTAGCGCAAGCGCGACTGCTCTGTTTTAGATAATACTGAAGAGCATGAGGACGCTGATGATATTGTTTCTGAAGGGCCCCTACACCAGTCTGAGGGGGCCAGGGAGGTTTTGTCTGAGGGAGAAATTTCAGATTCAGGGAAAATTTCTCAACAAGCTGAACCTGATGTGATTACATTTAAATTTAAGTTGGAACATCTCCGCGCTCTGCTCAAGGAGGTGTTATCCACTCTGGATGATTGTGAGAATTTGATCATCCCAGAGAAACTATGTAAAATGGACAAGTTCCTGGAGGTCCCGGGGCCCCCAGAAGCTTTTCCTATACCCAAGCGGGTGGCGGACATTGTAAATAAAGAATGGGAAAGGCCCGGTATACCTTTCGTCCCTCCCCCCATATTTAAAAAATTGTTTCCTATGGTCGACCCCAGAAAGGACTTATGGCAGACAGTCCCCAAGGTCGAGGGGGCGGTTTCTACTTTAAACAAACGCACCACTATACCCATAGAAGATAGTTGTGCTTTCAAAGATCCTATGGATAAAAAATTAGAAGGTTTGCTTAAAAAGATGTTTGTTCAGCAAGGTTACCTTCTACAACCGATTTCATGCATTGTCCCTGTCACTACAGCCGCGTGTTTCTGGTTCGATGAGCTAGAAAAGGCGATCACTAGTGATTATCCTCCTTATGAGGAGATTATGGACAGAATCCGTGCTCTCAAATTGGCTAATTCTTTCACCCTAGACGCCACTTTGCAATTGGCTAGGTTAGCGGCGAAAAATTCTGGGTTTGCTATTGTGGTGCGCAGAGCGCTTTGGTTGAAATCTTGGTCAGCGGATGCGTCTTCCAAGAACAAATTGCTTAACATTCCTTTCAAGGGGAAAACGCTGTTTGGCCCTGACTTGAAAGAGATTATCTCTGATATCACTGGGGGTAAGGGCCATGCCCTTCCTCAGGATAGGTCTTTCAAGGCCAAAAATAAACCTAATTTTCGTCCCTTTCGTAGAAACGGACCAGCCCCAAGTGCTACGTCCTCTAAGCAAGAGGGTAATACTTCTCAAGCCAAGCCAGCCTGGAGACCAATGCAAGGCTGGAACAAGGGAAAGCAGGCCAAGAAACCTGCCACTGCTACCAAGACAGCATGAAATGTTGGCCCCCGATCCGGGACCGGATCTGGTGGGGGGCAGACTCTCTCTCTTCGCTCAGGCTTGGGCAAGAGATGTTCTGGATCCTTGGGCACTAGAAATAGTCTCCCAAGGTTATCTTCTGGAATTCAAGGGGCTTCCCCCAAGGGGGAGGTTCCACAGGTCTCAATTGTCTTCAGACCACATAAAAAAACAGGCATTCTTACATTGTGTGGAAGACCTGTTAAAAATGGGAGTAATTCATCCTGTTCCATTAGGGGAACAAGGGATGGGGTTCTACTCCAATCTGTTCGTAGTTCCCAAAAAAGAGGGAACGTTCAGACCAATCTTAGATCTCAAGATCCTAAACAAGTTTCTCAAGGTTCCATCGTTCAAAATGGAAACCATTCGAACAATTCTTCCTTCCATCCAGGAAGGTCAATTCATGACCATGGTGGATTTAAAGGATGCGTATCTACATATTCCTATCCACAAGGAACATCATCTGTTCCTAAGGTTCGCATTCCTGGACAAGCATTACCAGTTCGTTGCACTTCCTTTCGGATTAGCCACTGCTCCAAGGATTTTCACAAAGGTACTAGGGTCCCTTCTAGCGGTGCTAAGACCAAGGGGCATTGCAGTAGTACCTTACTTGGACGACATTCTGATTCAAGCGTCGTCCCTTCCTCAAGCAAAGGCTCACACGGACATAGTCCTGGCCTTTCTCAGATCTCACGGATGGAAAGTGAACGTAGAAAAGAGTTCTCTATCTCCGTCAACGAGGGTTCCCTTCTTGGGAACAATAATAGACTCCTTAGAAATGAGGATTTTTCTGACAGAGGCCAGAAAAACAAAACTTCTAAACTCTTGTCAAACACTTCATTCCGTTCCTCTTCCTTCCATAGCGCAGTGCATGGAAGTAATAGGTTTGATGGTAGCGGCAATGGACATAGTTCCTTTTGCGCGCATTCATCTAAGACCATTACAACTGTGCATGCTCAGTCAGTGGAATGGGGACTATACAGACTTGTCTCCGACGATACAAGTAAATCAGAGGACCAGAGATTCACTCCGTTGGTGGCTGTCTCTGGACAACCTGTCACAAGGGATGAACTTCCGCAGGCCAGAGTGGGTCATTGTCACGACCGACGCCAGTCTGATGGGCTGGGGCGCGGTCTGGGGCGCGGTCTGGGGACCCCTGAAAGCTCAGGGTCTTTGGTCTCGGGAAGAATCTCTTCTACCGATAAATATTCTGGAACTGAGAGCGATACTCAATGCTCTCAAGGCTTGGCCTCAGCTAGCAAAGGCCAAGTTCATACGGTTTCAATCAGACAACATGACGACTGTTGCGTACATCAACCATCAGGGGGGAACAAGGAGTTCCCTGGCGATGGAAGAAGTGACCAAAATCATTCAATGGGCGGAGACTCACTCCTGCCACCTGTCTGCAATCCACATCCTAGGAGTGGAAAATTGGGAAGCGGATTTTCTGAGTCGTCAGACATTACATCCGGGGGAGTGGGAACTCCATCCGGAAATCTTTGCCCAAATTACCCAACTGTGGGGCATTCCAGACATGGATCTGATGGCCTCTCGTCAGAACTTCAAGGTTCCTTGCTACGGGTCCAGATCCAGGGATCCCAAGGCGACTCTAGTAGATGCACTAGTAGCACCTTGGACCTTCAAACTAGCTTATGTATTCCCGCTGTTTCCTCTCATCCCCAGGCTGGTAGCCAGGATCAATCAGGAGAGGGCATCGGTGATCTTGATAGCTCCTGCGTGGCCACGCAGGACTTGGTATGCAGATCTGGTGAATATGTCATCGGCTCCACCATGGAAGCTACCTTTGAGACGAGACCTTCTTGTTCAAGGTCCGTTCGAACATCCGAATCTGGTCTCACTCCAACTGACTGCTTGGAGATTGAACGCTTGATCTTATCAAAACGAGGGTTCTCAGATTCTGTTATTGATACTCTTGTTCAGGCCAGAAAGCCTGTAACTAGAAAAATTTACCACAAAATATGGAAAAAATATATCTGTTGGTGTGAATCTAAAGGATTCCCTTGGGACAAGGTAAAAATTCCTAAGATTCTATCCTTTCTTCAAGAAGGATTGGAGAAAGGATTATCTGCAAGTTCCTTGAAGGGACAGATTTCTGCCTTGTCTGTGTTACTTCACAAAAAGCTGGCAGCTGTGCCAGATGTTCAAGCCTTTGTTCAGGCTCTGGTTAGAATCAAGCCTGTTTACAAACCTTTGACTCCTCCTTGGAGTCTCAATTTAGTTCTTTCAGTTCTTCAGGGGGTTCCGTTTGAACCCTTACATTTCGTTGATATTAAGTTATTATCTTGGAAAGTTTTGTTTTTGGTTGCAATTTCTTCTGCTAGAAGAGTTTCAGAATTATCTGCTCTGCAGTGTTCTCCTCCTTATCTGGTGTTCCATGCAGATAAGGTGGTTTTACGTACTAAACCTGGTTTTCTTCCGAAAGTTGTTTCTAACAAAAATATTAACCAGGAGATAGTCGTGCCTTCTTTGTGTCCGAATCCAGTTTCAAAGAAGGAACGTTTGTTGCACAATTTGGATGTTGTTCGCGCTCTAAAATTCTATTTAGATGCTACAAAGGATTTTAGACAAACATCTTCCTTGTTTGTTGTTTATTCTGGTAAAAGGAGAGGTCAAAAAGCAACTTCTACCTCTCTCTCTTTTTGGATTAAAAGCATCATCAGATTGGCTTATGAGACTGCCGGACGGCAGCCTCCTGAAAGAATCACAGCTCATTCCACTAGGGCTGTGGCTTCCACATGGGCCTTCAAGAACGAGGCTTCTGTTGATCAGATATGTCGGGCAGCGACTTGGTCTTCACTGCACACTTTTACCAAATTTTACAAGTTTGATACTTTTGCCTCTTCTGAGGCTATTTTTGGGAGAAAGGTTTTGCAAGCCGTGGTGCCTTCCATTTAGGTGACCTGATTTGCTCCCTCCCTTCATCCGTGTCCTAAAGCTTTGGTATTGGTTCCCACAAGTAAGGATGACGCCGTGGACCGGACACACCTATGTTGGAGAAAACAGAATTTATGTTTACCTGATAAATTACTTTCTCCAACGGTGTGTCCGGTCCACGGCCCGCCCTGGTTTTTTAATCAGGTCTGATAATTTATTTTCCTTAACTACAGTCACCACGGTATCATATGGTTTCTCCTATGCAAATATTCCTCCTTTACGTCGGTCGAATGACTGGGGTAGGCGGAGCCTAGGAGGGATCATGTGACCAGCTTTGCTGGGCTCTTTGCCATTTCCTGTTGGGGAAGAGAATATCCCACAAGTAAGGATGACGCCGTGGACCGGACACACCGTTGGAGAAAGTAATTTATCAGGTAAACATAAATTCTGTTTTTTATAAAAAAAATCACCGGATAACAGAATTTATGTTTACCTGATAAATTTCTTTCTCCAACGGTGTGTCCGGTCCACGGCGTCATCCTTACTTGTGGGATATTCTCTTCCCCAACAGGAAATGGCAAAGAGCCCAGCAAAGCTGGTCACATGATCCCTCCTAGGCTCCGCCTACCCCAGTCATTCGACCGACGTTAAGGAGGAATAATAGCATAGGAGAAACCATATGGTACCGTGGTGACTGTAGTTAAAGAAAATAAATTATCAGACCTGATTAAAAAACCAGGGCGGGCCGTGGACCGGACACACCGTTGGAGAAAGAAATTTATCAGGTAAACATAAATTCTGTTTTCTCCAACATAGGTGTGTCCGGTCCACGGCGTCATCCTTACTTGTGGGAACCAATACCAAAGCTTTAGGACACGGATGAAGGGAGGGAGCAAATCAGGTCACCTAAATGGAAGGCACCACGGCTTGCAAAACCTTTCTCCCAAAAATAGCCTCAGAAGAAGCAAAAGTATCAAACTTGTAAAATTTGGTAAAAGTGTGCAGTGAAGACCAAGTCGCTGCCCTACATATCTGATCAACAGAAGCCTCGTTCTTGAAGGCCCATGTGGAAGCCACAGCCCTAGTGGAATGAGCCGTGATTCTTTCGGGAGGCTGCCGTCCGGCAGTCTCGTAAGCCAATCTGATGATGCTTTTAATCCAAAAAGAGAGAGAGGTAGAAGTTGCTTTTTGACCTCTCCTTTTACCTGAATAAACAACAAACAGGGAAGATGTTTGTCTAAAATCCTTTGTAGCATCTAAATAGAATTTTAGAGCGCGAACAACATCCAAATTGTGCAACAAGCGTTCCTTCTTTGAAACTGGTTTCGGACACAGAGAAGGTACGATAATCTCCTGGTTAATGTTTTTGTTAGAAACAACTTTTGGAAGAAAACCAGGTTTAGTACGTAAAACCACCTTATCTGCATGGAACACCAGATAAGGAGGAGAACACTGCAGAGCAGATAATTCTGAAACTCTTCTAGCAGAAGAAATTGCAACTAAAAACAAAACTTTCCAAGATAATAACTTAATATCAACGGAATGTAAGGGTTCAAACGGAACCCCCTGAAGAACTGAAAGAACTAAATTGAGACTCCAAGGAGGAGTCAAAGGTTTGTAAACAGGCTTGATTCTAACCAGAGCCTGAACAAAGGCTTGAACATCTGGCACAGCTGCCAGTTTTTTGTGAAGTAACACCGACAAGGCAGAAATCTGTCCCTTCAGGGAACTTGCCGATAATCCTTTTTCCAATCCTTCTTGAAGGAAGGATAGAATCCTAGGAATCTTAACCTTGTCCCAAGGGAATCCTTTAGATTCACACCAACAGATATATTTTTTCCAAATTTTGTGGTAAATCTTTCTAGTTACAGGCTTTCTGGCCTGAACAAGAGTATCGATAACAGAATCTGAGAAACCTCGCTTCGATAAAATCAAGCGTTCAATCTCCAAGCAGTCAGCTGGAGTGAAACCAGATTCGGTGTTCGAACGGACCCTGAACAAGAAGGTCTCGTCTCAAAGGTAGCTTCCAAGGTGGAGCCGATGACATATTCACCAGATCTGCATACCAAGTCCTGCGTGGCCACGCAGGAGCTATCAAGATCACCGACGCCCTCTCCTGATTGATCCTGGCTACCAGCCTGGGGATGAGAGGAAACGGTGGGAACACATAAGCTAGTTTGAAGGTCCAAGGTGCTACTAGTGCATCCACTAGAGCCGCCTTGGGATCCCTGGATCTGGACCCGTAGCAAGGAACTTTGAAGTTCTGACGAGAGGCCATCAGATCCATGTCTGGAATGCCCCAAAGTTGCGTGACTTGGGCAAAGATTTCCGGATGGAGTTCCCACTCCCCCGGATGCAATGTCTGACGACTCAGAAAATCCGCTTCCCAATTTTCCACTCCCGGGATGTGGATAGCAGACAGGTGGCAGGAGTGAGACTCCGCCCATAGAATAATCTTGGTCACTTCTTCCATCGCTAGGGAACTCCTTGTTCCCCCCTGATGGTTGATGTACGCAACAGTCGTCATGTTGTCTGATTGAAACCGTATGAACTTGGTCCTCGCTAGCTGAGGCCAAGCCTTGAGAGCATTGAATATCGCTCTCAGTTCCAGAATATTTATCGGTAGAAGAGATTCTTCCCGAGACCAAAGACCCTGAGCTTTCAGGGATCCCCAGACCGCGCCCCAGCCCATCAGACTGGCGTCGGTCGTGACAATGACCCACTCTGGTCTGTGGAATGTCATCCCTCGTGACAGGTTGTCCAGGGACAGCCACCAACGGAGTGAGTCTCTGGTCCTCTGATTTACTTGTATCTTTGGAGACAAGTCTGTATAGTCCCCATTCCACTGACTGAGCATGCACAGTTGTAATGGTCTTAGATGAATGCGCGCAAAAGGAACTATGTCCATTGCCGCTACCATCAACCCGATCACTTCCATGCACTGAGCTACGGAAGGAAGAGGAACGGAATGAAGTATTCGACAAGAGTCCAGAAGCTTTGTCTTTCTGGCCTCTGTTAGAAAAATCCTCATTTCTGAGGAGTCTATAATTGTTCCCAAGAAGGGAACCCTTGTTGACGGGGATAGAGAACTCTTTTCCACGTTCACTTTCCAGCCGTGCGATCTGAGAAAGGCCAGGACGATGTCCGTGTGAGCCTTTGCTCGAGGGAGGGACGACGCTTGAATCAGAATGTCGTCCAGGTAAGGTACTACTGCAATGCCCCTTGGTCTTAGCACAGCTAGAAGGGACCCCAGTACCTTTGTGAAAATCCTTGGAGCAGTGGCTAATCCGAAAGGAAGCGCCACGAACTGGTAATGTTTGTCCAGGAATGTAAACCTTAGGAACCGATGATGTTCCTTGTGGATAGGAATATGTAGATACGCATCCTTTAAATCCACCGTGGTCATGAATTGACCTTCCTGGATGGAAGGAAGGATAGTTCGAATGGTTTCCATCTTGAAAGATGGGACCTTGAGAAATTTGTTTAAGATCTTGAGATCTAGGATTGGTCTGAATGTTCCCTCTTTTTTGGGAACTATGAACAGATTGGAGTAGAACCCCATCCCTTGTTCTCTCAATGGAACAGGATGAATCACTCCCATTTTTAACAGGTCTTCTACACAATGTAAGAACGCCTGTCTTTTTATGTGGTCTGAAGACAACTGAGACCTGTGGAACCTTCCCCTTGGGGGAAGTCCCTTGAATTCCAGAAGATAACCCTGGGAGACTATTTCTAGCGCCCAAGGATCCAGAACATCTCTTGCCCAAGCCTGAGCGAAGAGAGAGAGTCTGCCCCCCACCAGATCCGGTCCCGGATCGGGGGCCGATATTTCATGCTGTCTTGGTAGCAGTGGCAGGTTTCTTTGCCTGCTTTCCCTTGTTCCAGCCTTGCATTGGTCTCCAAGCTGGCTTGGCCTGAGAAGTATTACCCTCTTGCTTAGAGGACGTAGCACCTTGGGCTGGTCCGTTTTTACGAAAGGGACGAAAATTAGGTCTATTTTTTGCCTTGAAAGGCCGATCCTGAGGAAGGGCATGACCCTTACCCCCAGTGATATCAGAGATAATCTCTTTCAAGTCAGGACCAAACAGCGTTTTCCCCTTGAAAGGAATGTTTAGTAGCTTGTTCTTGGAAGACGCATCAGCCGACCAAGATTTCAACCAAAGCGCTCTGCGCGCCACAATAGCAAACCCAGAATTCTTAGCCGCTAACTTAGCCAATTGCAAAGAGGCGTCTAGAGTGAAAGAATTAGCCAATTTGAGAGCATTGACTCTGTCCATAATCTCCTCATAAGGAGGAGAGTCACTATCGAGCACCTTAATCAGTTCATCAAACCAGACATATGCGGCTGTAGTGACAGGGACAATGCATGAAATGGGTTGTAGAAGGTAACCCTGCTGAACAAACATCTTTTTAAGCAAACCTTCTAATTTTTTATCCATAGGATCTTTGAAAGCACAACTATCCTCTATGGGAATAGTGGTGCGTTTGTTTAAAGTAGAAACCGCTCCCTCGACCTTGGGGACTGACTGCCATAAGTCCTTTCTGGGGTCGACCATAGGAAACAATTTTTTAAATATGGGGGGAGGGACGAAAGGAATACCGGGCCTTTCCCATTCTTTATTAACAATGTCCGCCACCCGCTTGGGTATAGGAAAAGCTTCTGGGAGCCCCGGCACCTCTAGGAACTTGTCCATTTTACATAGTTTCTCTGGGATGACCAAATTTTCACAATCATCCAGAGTGGATAATACCTCCTTAAGCAAAATGCGGAGATGTTCCAATTTAAATTTAAAAGTAATCACATCAGATTCAGCCTGCTGAGAAATGTTCCCTAAATCAGTAATTTCTCCCTCAGACAAAACCTCCCTGGCTCCCTCAGATTGGGTTAGGGGCCCTTCAGAGATATTAATATCAGCGTCGTCATGCTCTTCAGTAACTAAAACAGAGCATCCACGCTTACGCTGACAAGGGTTCATTTTGGCTAAAATGTTTTTGACAGAATTATCCATTACAGCCGTTAATTGTTGCATAGTAAGGAGTATTGGCGCGCTAGATGTACTAGGGGCCTCCTGAGTGGGCAAGACTCGTGTAGACGAAGGAGGGAATGATGCAGTACCATGCTTACTCCCCTCACTTGAGGAATCATCTTGGGCATCATTGTCATTATCACATAAATCACATTTATTTAAATGAATAGGAATTCTGGCTTCCCCACATTCAGAACACAGTCTATCTGGTAGTTCAGACATGTTAAACAGGCATAAACTTGATAAGAAAGTACAAAAAACGTTTTGAAATAAAACCGTTACTGTCACTTTAAATTTTAAACTGAACACACTTTATTACTGCAATTGCGAAAAAACATGAAGGAATTGTTCAAAATTCACCAAACTTTCACCACAGTGTCTTAAAGCCTTGAAAATATTGCACACCAATTTTGGAAGCTTTAACCCTTAAAATAACGGAACCGGAGCCGTTTTAAGCTTTAACCCCTTTACAGTCCCTGGTATCTGCTTTGCTGAGACCCAACCAAACCCAAGGGGAATACGATACCAAATGATGCCTTCAGAAGTCTTTTATAAGTATCAGAGCTCCTCTCACATGCGACTGCATGCCATGCCTCTCAAAAACAAGTGCGCAACACCGGTGCGAAAATGAGACTCTGCCTATGCTTTGGGAAAGCCCCTAAAGAATAAGGTGTCTAAAACAGTGCCTGCCGATATTATTATATCAAAATACCCAGAATAAATGATTCCTCAAGGCTAAATAAGTGTTAATATCAATCGATTTAGCCCAAAAAATGTCTACAGTCTAAATAAGCCCTTGTGAAGCCCTTATTTACAATCGTAATAAACATGGCTTACCGGATCCCATAGGGAAAATGACAGCTTCCAGCATTACATCGTCTTGTTAGAATGTGTCATACCTCAAGCAGCAAAGGACTGCAAACTGTTCCCCCAACTGAAGTTAATGCTCTCAACAGTCCTGTGTGGAACAGCCATGGATTTTAGTTACGGTTGCTAAAATCATTTTCCTCATACAAACAGAATTCTTCATCTCTTTTCTGTTTCTGAGTAAATAGTACGTACCAGCACTATTTGAAAATAACAAACTCTTGATTGAATAATGAAAAACTACAGTTAAACACTAAAAAACTCTAAGCCATCTCCGTGGAGATGTTGCCTGTACAACGGCAAAGAGAATGACTGGGGTAGGCGGAGCCTAGGAGGGATCATGTGACCAGCTTTGCTGGGCTCTTTGCCATTTCCTGTTGGGGAAGAGAATATCCCACAAGTAAGGATGACGCCGTGGACCGGACACACCTATGTTGGAGAAATATTTGTAATAAAAAACTAGCACTAATATAATGTTATATTATTTTTTAGGTTTACTGGCCCTTTAAGTTCATTTAAATTTCATGATATATATTTAAATTTTTCAGTGTAATTTAAAATAGAAAAAAAAGTTTAAAAAAATACATTTTAAATATTTTACATATGTTGTTTGCTCATAGATATGTAAGAATTATAAAATATATAATGAAACAACCTTAGAAGATATACTGTGATATTGATTTTTTTTTCTTCTTCTTTAAAAAAAAAATTGAATTAGTTTTTTAAGTGATTATAGGTGAGTTATGGTCAGTTCAAAAGTTTAATTGTTAATATGGTGTTTTTCTTTTGTATAGAAAGAAAATGCACTCTGGCATTTAAACTGTTATTCATAATGATACAACAATGCTTTCATTATTTATTATGCCCCCTTTTCATGTAATTTAGTTGTGAAAATTACGGATTTTCTAATTTTCAGAACTTGAAATGCACCCTTATTCGAAAGCAAGACAATAGAAATGTCTTGTAATTACAAAGTGTTTGCTGTCCCTTTAAATGCAATCTACAGGTTTTTGGTGCCCTCTCATCTGCAGTGGTGTTTCCAGCATACACATGCTCATCATTTATTATGTATGTGCCCAACATACCTGATTACATATTATATTTGTATATATTGATTACTTATGGAATGTACTAAACATCTGCATGTTGTGTGCATGGACACTGCCACCTAGAGTTCTAAGGGTGTGCTTGAGACTGGCCACACCCCTGCAGTTCTTATTCTATACTGAGTTACTATAATGTATGTTCTCTTATTTATATTTTTAGAAAACAAATCTTTTAAATAGAAATATAAATTAGTTTTAGTATGAAAAATATACCTTGGAACATGATAGGTTCTATAGCTCAGCGGTAGGGGTGAGTGAAGTTGGTGCTAGTAAATGCTGATGCCTAGTGCTGTATTTTATAACCTGTATATTATGTCTAATGATTAAGTGACTGTTTTTTTAAATATAAAATAATGTCAGCATGTGATAAAGGTCTTTAACCTACACATAGTTCAGATATTTAATGTCTGTCGACAGGGCGAATATCTTTCCTGGAAGAGGACCTGAAGAAGGGGAAAGAGTTAATGGCAAAGGTAGAAATGGAAAAGAGGCAACTGCAGGAGAGACAGTCTGTTCTGGAGAAGGTGAGATACACTGTAAACATCTCTCAGCCAGGCTGATAACTCGCAAAACTTGGGGATGAGACAGTGGTAAAATAAGTCTCAGGTGAATTTATGAAACTACAAGTAATATGTTGTTTATCTATTTGGTAACATGGTTACCCGTATTGTTGCTTCTAGAGTACATACAGCTAAATTGTGGGATATTGCACTGACTGAGTATGTAACACATATGATGAATAATGTACCTTAATTTTTATTCTATATAAACACGTTTCATACATTGCTGAGTTATTAGTTCTTTTTTGAGTTCATATGAGGAAGCTTATGGTTACAGATGGATGACACTCTTAGGACATTGTAATGTAACATGACTTCCCTTTTAATGTGCTCCCAATGATCTAATGATCTGCTGGGGGTGTATTAAATTATTTACATACACCTTATTTACATTTGTGTTATTCTAAATAGCTCCTTTTGCCTCTTGAACCTTTCAGTATATGTGGTTTTTCAATACTGCACTGAAGTATTGGCTATAGAAAAAGCTATGTAAAGGAGAAGCAGCAGCAGAAAAACAACTCCCAGTGAGGGTGGGAGAGAGAGCCTAGTCCTTTGGAAGGGCTATTCCTGCACCAGCTTTGAATACAATGAACTCTTAGTAGCTACTTGCCTGTGTACATTGTTCCTTTAACCGGAGCAAATTTCTTTGAGCATTTCATCTCTCTGTTAGTTTAGAACTAATTTTAACTGGAGCCACTGTCCATTGCCTGGTGCCTGGTATTTGTCAAGCTCTAGTTCAGTAAATGGCTAAAATAACTACAACTAATTAGTGCTATGTATGAACAGCTGTGTATGTTTTTCCTTTCATAAGGTAGGGAGAGTCCACAACTTCATTCCTTACTGTTGGGAAATACAACACCTGGCCACCAAGAGGAGGCAGAGGTTTAAATATCCCTCCCACTTCCCCTATCCCCCAGTCATTATTTGCCTTTCGTCACTATAGGAGGTGGCAGATAAGTGTCAGAATATTTGGATAGTCCTGTAATGGGTATGTTCCCTTCGAGAAAGGACTGGAGTTTTAAGTAATCATGTCAACCTCTCATTGAGAGTATTGATGAAAGTTAGAGTCTGGAGATGCAGGGAAAGTTTTTCTGTGAACCCATCCTGACTGTCGCTAACAGCTCCTGAGCAATCAGTGTTGATGAGTTTCACTGCTTGCTGCTACACACTCAAGTGTATATCAGAAGTACTGCTGCAAGACTGTCACGCTTGAGAGGCTGTGCCTGTTCCACAGCATGGATCCTGGAGGCTAAGGCCATTTTTTATATATACAATTTAAAACGCTATACAGGGTCACAGTGTGGCTCATTTATACCTCCATAGGATCAAGGGTTAATATCTCCTTCAGGAAGATTATTTGAACAGTTGACCGGGTGCGGCCTCTTTCATTTCCTTAGATCCTGCTGCAGTCATTACTCCTGAGGAGAGTGTTTTCACTGTTAGCTGTCTGGGTCTAGGAGGTGGTGAGTGCCCCAGCCTTTGGTAATATTAAGGTGCCGTTTTTTAAATAAAAGCGTTTATTGTCATTCTGTGGGTATATACAAAGCTATGGAGGACTGATACTACATTAGAAGGTTCCGCTCCTTCTGTACTGATGAATAATTCCTGTTTATATTGTGAGGAGGCTGTGGTTTGCCCACCTGCTCAATTTTGTTAAATTTGTCTAAGAAGGGAGACAAGCCTGCTAATACTCATAGCGCTATTAGCCCTTCTGAGCCATCTACTTCTTAGGAATCTGTGTCCCGAGAAATTACTACCCCTTCTACATTACCCTCTCCACATGCAGTTCCCCGCGGCTCAACTAATCCTCCATCTGGAGGGGGCTTTTTTCCTGCGGACTTTACCGCACAGTTTCAATCGGCAGTGTCTGCGGCCCTGAGTGCCTTACCTCGTTCTAACAAACGCAAGAGAAAGGTTAAACATAGTTCTCCTGACCTAGAGTCATCTAAATATTTGTCGGATTTAGCTACTATATCCCAGCTATCCAAGGATGAGTTAACCTCTGTACCTTCAGATGGTGAACTTTCTGAGTTGGAGACTTCAGTTACTAAACCTCCTTCAGCGGAGGAACCCTCCTTTAGATTTAAAATAGAGCATCTGCATTTTTTTATTAAAGGAGGTTCTGTCTACTCTAGAGGTTCCAGAGGCTACGCTCCCTGAGCAGCCCAAGATCCCTAAATTAGACAGGGTTTACAAGGATTGGAAGGTCCTTCTGACTTTTCCTGTGCCAGTTAAAATGGCGAACATTATTAGTAACGTATGGGAAAGAGTAACCATTTGTCGCCCTCAGATATGAGGCCTAAAAAAAGCAAATGTTGGTTAAAACAGAAGAAGGGATGTTTCAAATGTAGACGTCCCGTTTGCAAAACATGTGGTTTCATTTGTGAGGGCGATAGATTTGTTTCTAATAAAACCCAAATGGAATATGACATTAGATTTTTTATTAATTGTACGACAACACATGTCGTCTATCTTCTGACTTGTGATCTCTGCAAAATTCAATATACAGGGAAAACTAAACGATCCTTAAAAGATAGGTTCTTGCAACATCTTAGGTCTATTGAGGACGAAGATAGTGACACACCAGTATCAAGACATTTCAAAACAAAACACAATTCAGATGTCTCTTCCCTTAAGATACAGGCAATTGACCACATCACAACATGGAAGAGAGGTGGTAATAGGGAAGCATTGCTAAACAAAAAGGAGATTTTTTGGATGTTTAGATTGCAAACTAGCGAACCGGATGGATTAAACGTCAGACGTGATTTGGATGTTTTCACTTGAGTTTAAAATATTACTCTAGGCCTTTTTTCTGTCAATAGTATCTGTCATTGAATGCCAATATATATATTAGAAAGTGGTCTGTCTTTTGAAGGAGGTATTAATATATTGTTTGTATATACATTATATGAAAGCTATGTCACTACAATGTTTCTTTATACTATATATATGTCCTGTTTAAGAATAGCACTTTAAAAGTGGAAATATCTAGATATTTTTTAGGATTTATTTTGTTTCTTATAGCTATTCTGGAAAATATTAAGATGTTATTGTATTAGGACATATTCACTGCTAATATAATTGTTTTACAAAAGGTTTAAAATGTTGTGACAGTTGTTATCTCAACTTGTGGAAATAGGTAACCAATCAGGTATTTCAACAGTGTGATGTCATGATCAAGTTCAGCCTTTTAAGAGGCGTTTGAGCTGATCCCCAGGTAAGCAGTGATCAAGTGCACCTGGTGCACGAAACATGTCTGCATGGGGATCAGCTCACTTGCCTGATTGTTAGAGTCACTGCTGGCTCTGTATAGGACATCCTGGTTTTGTCCTTTTTAACGTTTGGAATAAAGTTCTTCTTTTTATACACCCAGCTGCCTGGAATTTGACTTTATTTGTTCTTTTGAGCACTTTCAGCAACATATTCCTTTCTATTTGAGCGCCTTCTCTACTTTTGGATTCTGTTTGTTTTCGGCGTGTGTGGCTGACACGCAAGAAGAGGCTGCCTATTTGATTGGATACATGTATACAGGGGTGTGTCCCCCGCCCACTCTCCATTGTGCCGGGCTCCGTTCACTTCATTGTATTGCGGGAGGAGCGCAGACCACACAGTGAAACCTTTGTGTTTGGAATTCCTCTCTGCCTCACTGTGATTTTTTGCTGCCGTGCCCGCTATAATACTGAGGTGAGTGACTGCTTTACAAAGGATGTGCCTCCTTACATATGTTGAAATTAGAGGACATTGGAAATATCTGTAAGCAACAGGAGTTTAGACCGGCCGAAGACGAGGTGGGTGTTAAGGTTGTATACACAGACCGCTACGATATTATCCAGGAAGTAAATATATACCGACATTGTGAAATTTGAGCCAGCATACTCTTTCTCTTACCTCTGCCATTTTCCACACGATATTGAGCACACAAACTTTCTACAGGACCTTGAACGGACTTTGACTCTTTCTGACTCCTGCAGCCGTCTCTCTCTGGGGTGACCATAGCTGCAGTTGGTATTCGATATGTTTGTCTAATGGACGCTTTTTACTAAAATTATAAGATCTTCTCAGGACTATCCTATATCTGTCTAAGGGACGTTTCCTACCAAGTCATAAAATCCTCTTAGAACTATCCCATACTGTTGCTTAATTAAGATATTGCACTAATGGACATTTTCATTAAACTGAACTAAATTGTTTAAATCAGTGACGATCATAGTGCACAAGTTGGTAATAAGCAATTGGTTAAACATGCATTATTATTATCCTGCACAGTTTTACTTCTAAATTGGGATTGTTTAATTCAACCTTTTAAAAGAATATCAACATTTTAAGGTATTAGATAGACGGTGTTTCAGTATATGGGTCTATCAACACTGGGGATGCCAGGTTTTGAAAATAACCGTCTTTATTAACATTTGTTGCAATCATATAAGTGTTTTAAATCTATAGGCTTCTCGTGTGATATATATGTTTTGACCAACGTAGCTCTTCTCAAAAGAGCATAGCACATGAGAAATATTTAATCTTACATGGGTTATGCTTATAGCTCCTCAAAAACTATTAACAATTTGCTTTAAGCTTATACAAATTTTCAATGGAGATATATCCAATGTTGTAGATATTTCTATTAGTATTGATACTTGTGTTAGTGTTCTAACTTAAAGGGATATAAGTATATCACACCTAAATTAACTGAAATTATATCTCTAGGTATTTATTTTTATACCCTTTATTATTACACCAAGTAGAAAACTACAACAAACTTATCTAGGGTTTCAAATCTTCTTATAGATATTGATACCTGTGTTAGTGCTCTTACTTAAAGGGAGTTAATTTTATGATATATAATTTAGCAGTAATTACATTTTTGGATACTTGCTTGTATACCTTTTTAACAATATATTAAGTAATTAAATTAAAACAAAACTCTGTTTATATATTTTTTTTCAAGAACCATTAATGTTTGCTGCTATATTTATATAGATTTTTAAGAACTTCATAAAAGTGTATTCAGTAGTGCTTTCACGATAATACATAATTACTGATTGAGGCGTAGTTAGGAATAAAAACTTTTACTTCAGCCAAAATGGAGGAAGCATATGTATTAAGTGAATTTAAGGATGATGTTACTGAGAACTTTAATGAAATCATACACACATTAGACAGCTTGTTCTTTGACATGGATGCACTTAGACGGAAGGACATTAAGTTAGATCTGGACATCAAATCATTTTTACTATACAAACAAGATAACCGCATTCCCAGAGGCTTGCGTATTAGGAAATTTCCCTCATTTATAGTAACAGATTTGGATTTCATAGAAAAATGGAATTCAATTCTGGACACTTGTTCCTTTGCACTAATAGACTTACTATTGGTGCATAAAAGGAAACAAAGAACTACACTTATGACAGAGATCAGGGATACTCAGACTCTACTAAAAAAACATCAGTATGATCCTGATTTTAAGAAATATGATAAACAATTTGAAATCAAAATGAACACATTTAAAAGGGAACTATGGCAATTTAAGTCAAGAAAGATGACCAGGGATAAAAGAGACTATGATTCTAACCAGGTCTATAGATGGACTCGGGAAGACAATTCTAAAAGAGGGTATAAAAGAAATTTAAAAAATAAAAACAAACAAAGTAACTGGAAAGGGAATAAGAAGGGCAAAAGTGTAACATTTTCAGACACCGAGTATGAGTGTGACTCATCAGATGGTGATTACCCAGATGCAGGTGAAACTGCAGCAGTCTTTCAAGAGAATGATGCAGTATATTACAGTGAAAATCCTTCTTCACAGTCAAAAAACGGGCAGGCTCTGGCCACGCAAGAAGTGAGAAAAAAACACACAGAGGTAGTCGGGGTGGTTGCAGAAGAAATAAAGGAAGTACAGAAGAACAAAAAAACAATCAAAACAAGATCACAAAGGGGAACGAAGAAATATGCCTAATTGATAAAAATGTGGTCAATTTATCTTCTGTACCTTTGACTTCTGCACAGGTTGATCTGCTCTCGAAAGGTCTAAATTTTGTGCCTTCACATCACTTTAACATCTTTGAGACAATCCTAGATATTAATAGGTTTGCAAGAAAAATAACTTTGAAAAAACATTTTTTCAAGAAGGATGAGGAGGCACAAAATGAACCTGACATCAGTTTAGAAAGAGCAGAAGAAACCAATGATGTTGCATCAGTGTCCAATCTAAACTTTTCAGAACTGAATACACTGAGGGATCTAGACCAATTATTAAATGAGGGAGACACAGATAAGAGCGAGTGCCTTCAAGAAAGCAATGTCTCAATAAAACATATCAAGAATAAAAGTACCTTTTATCCATTTAAGACACGTTCAAAGGTAATTGATATTTTTCAAAAGACAGTAGAATTCAAGTTACGTAACTTAGAGAAATCAGTGACAGAAACAAATAAAAGCAAAAAGCAAGCTAATTTGACATACAAAGAAAGAATGGCTCTGAAAGAACTGTCTGAGAATGATAATATCATAATCAGACAGTCAGACAAGGGAGGTAATGTAGTCGTCCTCAACAGAGCTGACTACATTACAGAGGCTAAAAGACAACTTAACCAGAGGGATGTATACACAAAACTCAAGGAAAATCCGACTAGTAAATTTCAAAAGGAGATTGTGGATATTATTGGTTATGCACGTAAAAACAACATTATCACACAATCTACTGAGGAAAAGTTGATAGTGTCACATCCGGTGACACCAATTTTTCATCAGTTGCCCAAGCTTCATAAGGATCCCCTGTCCCCGCCTGGAAGACCTATTATAGCGGGGATAGGGTCTCTAAATGAGGCTCTCTCAGAACTTGTTGATACTTTTTTGCAGCCGTTGGTATGCCAACTACCTAGCTATATTCAAGATACGACATCTTTTATAAATAAAATCTCTAACATTAAATGGGAAATCAACTATAGACTTATGGTTGTGGATGTTACTTCATTGTACACGTCTATTGAGCATAACAAAGGCCTTCAAGCTATAGAATTTTTTATCAACACTATGTGTGACTTTGAAGAGGCTACCAAGACATTTCTGATGAGAGCAATAGAATATTTGTTGTCGCATAACTATTTCATGTTTCAGACAGAGTACTATCTCCAAAGACGTGGGACAGCGATGGGGGCAAAATTTGCCCCATCCTATGCCAACCTTTTTATGGGTTGGTGGGAACTGTCCTACGTCTTTGGAGATAATAACCCATTCAGAGGTGAAATAATTCAATATTATCGTTATATTGATGATCTGTTCTTCATTCTGGACTGTGATGCCACAAGGGCAGATTATTTCTGTCAATATCTCAATTGTAATCAGCAAGGTATTGAATTTACGGGAACACACAGTCAAAACAGTGTGAACTTTCTCGACCTCACAGTCCAGGGTGGGGAAATCGGATCCCCTATACAGACTAAAGTGTATAGAAAGGAAACGGCGGGAAACACCCTATTACAATTTGAATCTTGTCACCCACGACATGTTTTGAGGGGTATACCGAAAGGGGAATATATCCGCATTAAAAGGAATTGTTCTAAAGAAAGTGAATATCAGCATCAGGCTAGTGAGGCCACAGTTAGATTTAGACAGAGAGGGTATCGAGATAGTATCCTTACTACAGCAAAAGAAGATGTGGATCAGATTCCCAGAGAACAGTTACTTCAATATAAATCAAAAAAACACAGAGACAATAATGATAATTTGAGTAAGATCAAGTTCATTACCACATATAGTGCAGAATACACTAAAATATGTAATATAATTGAAGAATCTCTTCCAATTTTGTATTCTGATCCAATTATCAAAGAAATTCTGGACACAGGGTGTGAATTCATCCCTAGGAGAGCAAAAACTTTGGGCAACCATTTGTCGCCCTCAGATATGAGGCCTAAAAAAAGCAAATGTTGGTTAAAACAGAAGAAGGGATGTTTCAAATGTAGACGTCCCGTTTGCAAAACATGTGGTTTCATTTGTGAGGGCGATAGATTTGTTTCTAATAAAACCCAAATGGAATATGACATTAGATTTTTTATTAATTGTACGACAACACATGTCGTCTATCTTCTGACTTGTGATCTCTGCAAAATTCAATATACAGGGAAAACTAAACGATCCTTAAAAGATAGGTTCTTGCAACATCTTAGGTCTATTGAGGACGAAGATAGTGACACACCAGTATCAAGACATTTCAAAACAAAACACAATTCAGATGTCTCTTCCCTTAAGATACAGGCAATTGACCACATCACAACATGGAAGAGAGGTGGTAATAGGGAAGCATTGCTAAACAAAAAGGAGATTTTTTGGATGTTTAGATTGCAAACTAGCGAACCGGATGGATTAAACGTCAGACGTGATTTGGATGTTTTCACTTGAGTTTAAAATATTACTCTAGGCCTTTTTTCTGTCAATAGTATCTGTCATTGAATGCCAATATATATATTAGAAAGTGGTCTGTCTTTTGAAGGAGGTATTAATATATTGTTTGTATATACATTATATGAAAGCTATGTCACTACAATGTTTCTTTATACTATATATATGTCCTGTTTAAGAATAGCACTTTAAAAGTGGAAATATCTAGATATTTTTTAGGATTTATTTTGTTTCTTATAGCTATTCTGGAAAATATTAAGATGTTATTGTATTAGGACATATTCACTGCTAATATAATTGTTTTACAAAAGGTTTAAAATGTTGTGACAGTTGTTATCTCAACTTGTGGAAATAGGTAACCAATCAGGTATTTCAACAGTGTGATGTCATGATCAAGTTCAGCCTTTTAAGAGGCGTTTGAGCTGATCCCCAGGTAAGCAGTGATCAAGTGCACCTGGTGCACGAAACATGTCTGCATGGGGATCAGCTCACTTGCCTGATTGTTAGAGTCACTGCTGGCTCTGTATAGGACATCCTGGTTTTGTCCTTTTTAACGTTTGGAATAAAGTTCTTCTTTTTATACACCCAGCTGCCTGGAATTTGACTTTATTTGTTCTTTTGAGCACTTTCAGCAACATATTCCTTTCTATTTGAGCGCCTTCTCTACTTTTGGATTCTATGGGAAAGAGTAGGAACTTATTTTTCCCCCTCGTCTACTCTTTAAAAATTATTCCCGGTCCCTGACTCTCAATTAGATTTGTGGGGCTCCATCCCAAAGGTGGATAGCGCTACCTCCACGCTGGCTAAGCATACTACTATCCCTCTGGAGGATAGTTCTTCTTTTAGAGAGCCTATGGAGAGAAAAAATTGGAAACTTTTCTGAGGAAGATGTTTCAGCATACAGGGTTTTTATTTCAACCGGCAGCAGCTGTAGCCACAGTTGCTGGAGCAACTACCTAAGAGTGTGACACTCTGTCGGAGCTCATTGAGGTATGGACCCCCTTTGCAGATATTCAGGAGAGAATTAAGGCACTGAGAATGGCGAACTCCTTCATCTGTGAAGCGAATATGCAGCTTATTCGCATAAATGCAAAGGCTCTTCACCCCGAGGTGTTTGCAGACATATGCAGCGAGTGGGGGACACTGGAGATAGATCTCATGGCATCCGCCTCAATACCAAGCTACCCAGGTACGGGTCAAGGTTGAGGGATCCTCAGGCGGAATTGATAGATGCCCTATCAGTACCATGGAGGTTTAGTCTTGTATATCTTTTTCCTCCATTACCGCTTCTTCCTCATATGGTGGCTCACATCAAGCAGGAGCGAGCATCTGTGATTCTTTTTTTTTTTAATTATTTTATTTCCAACAAAAGAAAAGAAAACACACAAAACATGAAAAAAGAGTACAATAATACAGGTGTGTTACCTTTTGCGCCACGCAGGGCCCCATTACCTATAATTAACTTAAATATAGACTATACAGTCTTTGCTTGTGGATACTAACTCATAAATGTTGGAGTTTTTCCTATTAATTTTCTAGAACACCGAACCAGACAAAACAAAAACAACAAAAACAACAACAACAAAAAAAAAAAAAGAGGAAAGAAACTCGCTCTCTCTCTCCCCTACCCATCCCTCTAGTTCCCCATAGTATTGAGGTGTCCGCCTCCTCACTGAATCAAGTCTATCCCATATCCACACTGTCCTCCAACCAAATACTTGGAAGGTGGCCTGCTAGGACTTGAGATTGAATATAAATGGAGTTTTTCCATGGCCTGACCAACGTCTTTTGAGTCTCCACTGGAAAAGAAGTAATAAACAATTTCCAGTGTTTAATAAAGATAGCAATCTGAGTATCTGTTGGGTTCTGTAAATTATATTGTTCAAATATAAGTTGAGAAGTCAACTCACTCTTCAAAGATTTTATGTTTGGGGCAGACTTGGCCTTCCATGTTTTTAGGATTAAAGTACGTCCGACCAATATAATCTGGTTAATCATTTTATAGTTTCTAGGCGTATAATGAGATTTCACCAAAAAAAATATTTCTAGTGGTGAAATTTCATATTGTATTTTAAGCATAGCTTTCATCCAATATATTATCTTAGCCCAAAATTGAGCTATCTTGGGGCATGACCAGAAACAGTGCAGCATGCCCACCTTAGCTGCACTACATCTGGAACAGGTGATCGTTGAATTGTACCATTTAGATAGCTTTGCCGGCGTTAAATACACTTTTAAGGCTACTTTAATCTGCGTTTCTCGCCAAGTGGTCAGCACCCAGCTTTTCTGAATTACCCTAAAGGCGTTCTTTACCGTCTCAGCATCAATTTGTGGGAGAGATTTATCCCATAAAGATACTATGTACTCTATTTGGGTTGAGGAAGGCTCAAGCATGAGAAGGGAATAAAACGGGGCAATAGAATAATCCCCTTTTTGGAAATTATTAATACTACTTTGTGCCTCACCAAGTGACCAATCTATCCCGTAATAATTTATCTTTAGTTCCTGAATGAAATGTCTTAACTGTAAGTAAGCATAAAACTCTTTATTCGATAATCCAAACATATCGCTCAATTCCCTGAAAGTAAGTATCTCTAGATCCGAATTAAGAAATTGTATCACATAACCGAGCCCTCTACCTGCCCAGTCTCTAAAAACCTGATCTGTGATACCTGGAGAAAAATTGGGATTCCCTGTAATCGGTAAATATTTGGATACATAGGGTGAAGCACCCAGATCCACACAATACTTTTGCCAGGCAGTTATTATGTTTTTAAAAGTTTCCATCATAAAAATTTGTGTTGGCAATGCGGTAATTGGGCAATGCAATATCGCATCTAAACGTACGGGAGCGATCAATACTGTTTCCCAGCTTACTGGGGATACCTGTTCTAGTCTTGTCAACCAATCCACTGCTACCTTAACCCGAGCCGCCTGGCTATAAAATAATATATTCGGCAATGATAAGCCGGCAGCTTCTACCTTGTTCATCAAGCGAGCTACAGAAATCCGAACTCTAGAGCCCTGCCATAGAAATTTGGCACATGCCTTATTATAACTTATTATATCCTTTTTATGGATAGGTAGCAGTATATTTTGAATGAAATAGAATATTTTGGGAAATAAAATAGTTTTTAAAAGCGTGGCCCTAGCTGATAGGGAAATAGGCAGTTTTATCCAGTCTTCCATTTTTTTTTTACATTCTGAAAAACATTTATTGTAATTCAGGTTATACCACTCTGAAGGATTTGAATTTAGAGTGAGCCCTAAGTATGTTATCTGCTCTGTTTCTTTGAAAGGATGTTTGATAATATGATCTTTTTTATTTATCCATAGCAGTTCCGATTTGGACCAGTTAATTCTAAAACCCGATATACTGCTTAAGCTGTTAACCAGTTCCAAAAGGAGCGGGAGATCCTTTTTAATATTACTTAAACACAATAAGATATCGTCCGCATACATCAATAATACTAATTTTTGTGCCCCTATTCGAATCCCTTCTAAACGTTGACGAAGTATGATTGCAAGAGGCTCCAATGAGATGTTAAACAGGAGAGGAGATAGGGGACATCCTTGACGGGTGCCCCTGTGTAGTATTACCGGTTGGGAAAGTTCGCCATTGATAAGCAAAGCTGAATTTGGGGCAGAATAAATAATGCGAACTACTTCCTGGATATGCCCCCTCATACCAAATTGCTCTAAAGAATGAAACAGATGTTTCCAAGAAACCCGGTCGAACGCCTTCTCCGCGTCGACAGTCAGCAGAGCCAGGTCTAACTTCGCTCTGTATTTATCAGTTCTGAACTTGTTCCAAAAATAATCAATTAGAGTCAAGACCTTACGGGTGTTTTTGGCCGGATTCCTCCCTGCCATGAACCCGGCTTGATTCTCGTGTATTATTAACCCGAGATGGGGTTTTAGTCTTTTTGCCAAAATCGATGTAAGCAGTTTGTAGTCCGCGTTGAGAACTGATATAGGTCTATATGACCCAGGTAACTCTGGGTCCTTATTTTTTTGGGGTATTAGAGATATTACTGCCGCCGCAAAATAGGGAGAGCATTTATTATGCTCAATAAAATAGTAATTAAATAAATTCACCAATGTTGGAGCTATTTGTGTCTGTCTACCATTGGAACTTTATAGGATTTTACAATCAGGACCAGCTGCTTTATTAGTTTTGGCAGCTGCAATAGCCTCTATGATCTCATCAACCGTAATTGGAGCATTAATTTCTGCCAAACTCTCCTTAGGTATTTTAGGAGTCTTAATTTTGTCCTAAAAATCTCCTATGGTTATACCTTGCTCTTCCAAGCTATATAGCTCGGTAAAAAATTCATAAAATACTCTAGATATATCTGTATTGCAGGTAAATCTCTTGGAGTCTTTTCTAATAGAGGTTATCTTACCGCTACCTCTAGTTTTAATCAGCCTTGCCACAAATCTAGCAGACCTACCCGCTTGACCACAGTAAAGGGCTTTTTGTCTTTGTATATCTGCCCTGGTCTTCTGTTTAATGAAGACATCTCGCGAAGATTTAGCTGCTATATATCTCCTCCAGTGCTCGCAAGAGCGCAGACCTAAATAAGTTTTATACGCGTTTTTTACCTGACGTGACAACTGAATTTCCTGTTGCCTGGATTTCCTTTTCGACTTACACAGATATGCCTTTACCTTACCACGTAAGACAGCCTTTGCTGCTTCCCAGAAGACCTCAGGTCTGTTAACATAATCTCGGTTGAAACCAACATATTCTTGCCACTGGTTAATCAGCCAGTTATTAAATTGGACGTTATTCATCAAATATCTTGGAAAGAAAATTGACTGAGTCCCTGATCTGTCTGTCCGCGATAATTTGCATTCTAACGTTATTACAGCATGGTCTGAGATCACTATATCTCCAATCTCGGCTTCCCAATCAAGGCCGATCAAGGACTCCGCAATCAAAAAAAAATCTATCCTGGATAATGCCTGCTGACCTTTGGACATACACGTATAGGCTCTAGAATCGGGATTCTGCAGTCGCCAGATGTCAATTAGGCCCAGTTGTGAGCATATTTCTCCAACATAGGTGTGTCCGGTCCACGGCGTCATCCTTACTTGTGGGATATTCTCCTCCCCAACAGGAAATGGCAAAGAGCCCAGCAAAGCTGGTCACATGATCCCTCCTAGGCTCCGCCTACCCCAGTCATTCTCTTTGCCGTTGTACAGGCAACATCTCCACGGAGATGGCTTAGAGTTTTTTAGTGTTTAACTGTAGTTTTTATTATTCAATCAAGAGTTTGTTATTTTAAAATAGTGCTGGTATGTACTATTTACTCAGAAACAGAAAAGAGATGAAGATTTCTGTTTGTATGAGGAAAATGATTTTAGCACCGTAACTAAAATCCATGGCTGTTCCACACAGGACTGTTGAGAGCAATTAACTTCAGTTGGGGGAACAGTGTGCAGTCTCTTACTGCTTGAGGTATGACACATTCTAACAAGACGATGTAATGCTGGAAGCTGTCATTTTCCCTATGGGATCCGGTAAGCCATGTTTATTAAGATAGTAAATAAGGGCTTCACAAGGGCTTATTAAGACTGTAGACTTTTTCTGGGCTAAATCGATTCATTATTAACACATATTTAGCCTTGAGGAATCATTTATTCTGGGTATTTTGATATGATTATATCGGCAGGCACTGTTTTTGACACCTTATTCTTTAGGGGCTTTCCCTAATCATAGTCAGAGCCTCATTTTCGCGCCGGTATGGCGCACTTGTTTTTGAGGACAGCATGGCATGCAGCTGCATGTGTGAGGAGCTCTGATACATAGAAAAGTCTTTCTGAAGGCATCATTTGGTATCGTATTCCCCTTTGGGCTTGGTTGGGTCTCAGCAAAGCAGATTCCAGGGACTGTAAAGGGGTTAAATATAAAAACGGCTCCGGTTCCGTTATTTTAAGGGTTAAAGCTTCCAAATTTGGTGTGCAATACTTTTAAGGCTTTAAGACACTGTGGTGAAATTTTGGTGAATTTTGAACAATTCCTTCATACTTTTTCGCAATTGCAGTAATAAAGTGTGTTTAGTTTAAAATTTAAAGTGACAGTAACGGTTTTATTTTAAAACGTTTTTTGTGCTTTGTTATCAAGTTTATGCCTGTTTAACATGTCTGAACTACCAGATAGATTGTGTTCTGACTGTGGGGAAACCAAGGTTCCTTCTCATTTAACTATATGTATTTTATGTCATAAAAAAATTTAGTAAAAATGATGCCCAATATGATTCCTCAAGTGAGGGGAGTAAGCATGGTACTGCATCATCCCCCCCTTCGTCTACACCAGTCTTGCCCATACAGGAGGCCCCTAGTACATCTAGTGCGCCAATACTCCTTACTATGCAACATTTAACGGCTGTAATGGATAATTCTATCAAACACATTTTAGCCAATATGCCCACTTATCAGTGAAAGCGCGACTGCTCTGTTTTAGAAAATTCTGTAGAGCATGAGAACGCTGATGATATGGTTTCTGAAGGGCCCCTACACCAGTCTGAGGGGGCCAGGGAGGTTTTGTCTGAGGGAGAAATTTCAGATTCAGGAAACATTTCTCAACAAGCTGAACCTGATGTGATTACTTTTAAATTTAAGTTGGAACATCTCCGCGCTCTGCTTAAGGAGGTGTTATCCAATTTGGATGATTGTGATTATCTGGTCATTCCAGAACCACTATGTAAAATGGAAGGAGGCCCCCCGAAGCTTTTCCTATATCCAAGCGGGTGGCGTACATTGTTAGTAAAGAATGGGACAGGCCCGGTATACCTTTAGTACCTCCCCCCATATTTATAAAATTGTTTTCCTATAGTCGACCCCAGAAAGGACTGATGGCAGACAGTCCCCAAGGTCGAGGGGGCGGTTTCTACTCTACACAAGCGCGCCACTATACCCATAGAAGATAGTTGTGCTTTCCAAGATCCTATGGATAAAAAATTAGAAGGTCTGCTAAAGATGTTTGTTCAGCAAGGTTCCCTTCTACAACCAATTGCATGCATTGTCCCTGTCACTGCAGCCGCGTGTTTCTAGTTTGATGAGCTAGGAAAGGCGATTATTAGTAATTCTTCTTCTTATGAGGAGATTATGGACAGAATTCGTGCTCTTAAATTGGCTAATTCTTTCACCCTAGACGCCACCTTGCAATTGGCTAGGTTAGCGGCGAAAAAATTCTGGGTTTGCTTTTGTGGCGCAGAGCGCTTTGGTTAAAATCTTGGCCAGCGGATGCGTCTTCCAAGAACAAATTGCTTGACATTCCTTTCAAGGGGAAAACACTCTTTGGCCCTGACTTGAAAGAGATTATCTCTGATATCACTGGGGGCAAGGGCCACGCCCTTCCTCAGGATAGGTCTTTTCAAGACCAAAAATAAACCTAAGTTTCGTCCCTTTCGCAGAAACGGATCAGCCCCAAGGGCTACGTCCTCTAAGCAGGAAGGTAATACTTCTCAAGCCAATCCAGCCTGGAGACCTATGCAAGGCTGGAACAAAGGAAAGCAGGCCAGGAAACCTGCCACTGCTACCAAGACAGCATGAAATGCGGGCCCCCGATCCGGGACCGGATCTGGTGGGGGGCAGACTCTCTCTCTTCGCTCAGGCTGGGGCAAGAGATGTTCTGGATCCTTGGGCGCTAGAAATAGTCTCCCAAGGTTATTCTCTGGAGTTCAAGGGGCTTCCTCCAAGGGGGAGGTTCCACAGGTCTCAGTTGTCTTCAGACCACATAAGAAGACAGGCATTCTTACATTGGGTAGAAGACCTGCTAAAAATGGGAGTGATTCATCCTGTTCCATTAGGAGAACAAGGGATGGGGTTCTACTCCAATCTGTTCATAGTTCCCAAAAAAGAGGGAACGTTCAGACCAATCTTAGATCTCAAGATCTTGAACAAGTTTCTCAAGGTTCCATCGTTCAAGATGGAAACCATTCGAACACTCCTTCCTTCCATCCAGGAAGGTCAATTCATGACCAAGGTGGATTTCAAGGATGCGTATCTACATATTCCTATCCACAAGGAACATCATCGGTTCCTAAGGTTTGAATTCCTGGACAAGCATTTCCAGTTCGTGGCGTTTTCTTTCGGATTAGCCACTGCTCCTAGGATTTTCTCATAGGTACTAGGGTCCCTTCTGGCGGTGCTAAGACCAAGGGGCATTGCTGTAGTACCTTACTTGGACGACATTCTGATTCGAGCGTCGTCCCTTCCTCAAGTAAAGGCTCACACGGACATTGTCCTGGCCTTTCTCAGATCTCACGGATGGAAAGTGAACGTGGAAAAGAGTTCTCTATCTCCGTCAACGAGGGTTCCCTTCTTGGGAACTATAATAGACTCCTTAGAAATGAGGATTTTTCTGACAGAAGCCAGAAAAACAAACTCTTGTCGGATACTTCATTCCGTTCCTCTTCCTTCCATAGCGCAGTGCATGGAAGTGATAGGTTTGATGGTAGCGGCAATGGACATAGTTCCTTTTGTGCGCATTCATCTAAGACCATTACAACTGTTCATGCTCAGTCAGTGGAATGGGGACTATTCAGACTTGTCTCCGAAGATACAAGTAAATCAGAGGACCAGAGACTCATTCCGTTGGTGGCTGTCCCTGGACAACCTGTCACAAGGGATGACCTTCCGCAGACCAGAGTGGGTCATTGTCACGACCGACGCCAGTCTGATGGGCTGGGGCGCGGTCTGGGGATCCCTGAAAGCTCAGGGTCTTTGGTCTCGGGTAGAATCTCTTCTACCGATAAATATTCTGGAACTGAGAGCGATATTCAATGCTCTCAAAGCTTGGCCTCAGCTAGCGAGGGCCAAGTTCATACATCAACCATCAGGGGGGAACAAGGAGTTCCCTAGCGATGGAAGAAGTGACCAAAATCATTCTATGGGCGGAGTCTCACTCCTGCCACCTGTCTGCTATCCATATCCCAGGAGTGGAAAATTGGGAAGCGGATTTTCTGAGTCGTCAGACATTGCATCCGGGGGAGTGGGAACTCCATCCGGAAATCTTTGCCCAAGTCACTCAACCGTGGGGCATTCCAGACATGGATCTGATGGCCTCTCGTCAGAACTTCAGAGTTCCTTACTACGGGTACAGATCCAGGGATCCCAAGGCGGCTCTAGTGGATGCACTAGTAGCACCTTGGACCTTCAAACTAGCTTATGTGTTCCCGCCGTTTCCTCTCATCCCCAGGCTGGTAGCCAGGATCAATCAGGAGAGGGCGTCGGTGATTTTGATAGCTCCTGCGTGGCCACGCAGGACTTGGTATGCAGATCTGGTGAATATGTCATCGGCTCCACCATGGAAGCTACCTTTGAGACGAGACCTTCTTGTTCTAGGTCCGTTCGACCCACTCCAGCTGACTGCTTGGAGATTGAACGCTTGATCTTATCAAAGCGAGGGTTCTCAGATTCTGTTATTAATACTCTTGTTCAGGCCTGAAAGCCTGTAACCAGAAAAATTACCACATAATTTGGTATATCTGTTGGTGTGAATCTGCAGGATTCCCTTGGGACAAGGTTAAGATTCCTAAGAGTCTATCCTTCCTTCGAGAAGGATTGGAAAAAGGATTATCTGCAAGTTCCTTGATGGGACAGATTTCTGCCTTGTCTGTGTTACTTCACAAAAAGCTGGCAGCTGTGCCAGATGTTCTAGCCTTTGTTCAGGCTCTGGTTAGCATCAAGCCTGTTTACAAAATTTTGACTCCTCCTTGGAGTCTCAACCTAGTTCTTTCAGTTCTTTAGGGGGTTCCGTTTGAACCCTTACATTCCGTTGATATTAAGTTATTATCTTGGAAAGTTTTGTTTTTGGTTGCAATTTCTTCTGCTAGAAGAGTTTCAGAATTATCTGCTCTGCAGTGTTCTTCTCCTTATCTGGTGTTCCATGCAGATAAGGTGGTTTTGCGTACTAAACCTGGTTTTCTTCCAAAAGTTGTTTTCTAACAAAAACATTAACCAGGAGATAGTTGTGCCTTCTTTGTGTCCTAATCCAGTTTCAAAGAAGGAACGTTTGTTGCACAACTTGGATGTAGTTCGTGCTCTAAAATTTTACTTAGCAGCTACTAAGGATTTCAGACAAACTTTGTCTTTGTTTGTTGTTTATTCTGGTAAACGGAGAGGTCAAAAAGCAACTTCTACCTCTCTCTCCTTCTGGATTAAAAGCATTATCCGATTGGCTTATGAGACTGCCGGACGGCAGCCTCCTGAAAGAATCACAGCTCACTCCACTAGGGCTGTGGCTTCCACATGGGCCTTCAAGAACGAGGCTTCTGTTGATCAGATATGTAAGGCAGCGACTTGGTCTTCACTGCACACTTTTTCTAAATTTTACAAATTTGATACTTTTGCTTCTTCTGAGGCTATTTTTGGGAGAAAGGTTTTGCAAGCCGTGGTGCCTTCCATTTAGGTGACCTGATTTGCTCCCTCCCTTCATCCGTGTCCTAAAGCTTTGGTATTGGTTCCCACAAGTAAGGATGACGCCGTGGACCGGACACACCTATGTTGGAGAAAACAGAATTTATGTTTACCTGATAAATTACTTTCTCCAACGGTGTGTCCGGTCCACGGCCCGCCCTGGTTTTTTTAATCAGGTCTGATAATTTATTTTCTTTAACTACAGTCACCACGGTAACATATGGTTTCTCCTATGCAAATATTCCTCCTTAACGTCGGTCGAATGACTGGGGTAGGCGGAGCCTAGGAGGGATCATGTGACCAGCTTTGCTGGGCTCTTTGCCATTTCCTGTTGGGGAGGAGAATATCCTCCGTGGACCGGACACACCGTTGGAGAAAGTAATTTATCAGGTAAACATAAATTCTGTTTTTTTGAAAGATACGAGTCTTCCTATCCCTCAAGGGGCAACCTATTTTTTTAACTCTGTCTAGAGAGGGGTCTGCTATTAAATTAAGGTCCCCTGCAATAATAATATTCTGTCCAACAAATTTTTGTAGATATAACACCAAGTTGTCCCAAAATTCTCTATCTATAATATTAGGACCGTAAATATTGCATAATACGTATCGAGCCTTATTACATGATATTTCCAAAATAACGAATCTACCCTCCGGATCTATAAAAGAGGAGTCAATCTCATAATCTAGATTTTTCTTAAATAGAATTGCCACTCCCCTCTTACGTGTATTAAAGGGGGCCGCAACTACTTCACCCACCCACTTGGTTTGTAATTTCAAAACTTCAGATGCCTTTAAATGAATCTCTTGTAAGAACACAATATCTGATTGTGTTTTAGCCAAATGTTTGATTATTGCTTTGCGTTTTATTGGGGAGTTTATACCTCCTACATTCCAGGAGGCCAGTTTAAAAGATGTTAACATAGTTAATCAAAGGAGAAAAAAAAAAAACCCAAAAGTACCAGGGAAAGAGGGGAGAGCAGGGAGGGAGAGGAAAGGGAGAGCGAGAAAAACAACAAAAACAAAAAACAAAACAAAACAAACAAAAAAAAAAAAAAAAAAAAAAAGGAAAGAAAAAAAACAACAATACCCAGATACAAATTTATAAAACAAAGTATATTAAAATAACAACCTTCTACATAATTCCGTGTTTCTCTAAGCATCAGCACACCAATGAAACTAACTTTAATGAACATCCCGCATAAGTCTTCCCTTACATGTAAGGTGTTATAAATAACTGTAAAAAAAACCCAAAAAGAATCCTTCTCTTTCCTAATCATTGGATCCCTAGTTCTTTACATAGCGCGGTTGCTTCCTTGCTGTTATTTGCTGTGTAAGAAATACCTGCCTTGGTAATTAATAGTCTAGCCGGATAAACCAGCCTAACATTGCAATCTGCTTCTAAGAATCTAGAAAAAAAGGGGACATTGTTTTTCTTTTAGCGCTAGTCTCTGCTGAAAAATCTTGAAAAATCAAAATTTTGTTATTGTCAATGTGTAATGGGCTCATTTTTCTATAGTGTTTCAAAAATAAAAGTTTGTCCTGATAATTCACAAATTTAGAAATAATCGGTCTGGCTTTAAATTGAGTGTTACTATCTCTAAGCGGACCTAATCTATGTGCTCTCTCAATCAAGAAAGGTGAATTCGGCGGGGGGATCATCAGTGCCTGCGGGAGGGAGACAGAGACAAAGTGTATCAAGTCTTGATATTGCACTGATTCCGGGAGGCCAATAATGCGTAAGTTATTGCGCCTTGACCTATCCTCGAGGTCTTCTAGGCGCGCTTGCAATTGTAAAATCATTTTCCCTTGATCCGTGATATCTGAGCCTTGAACATCCACTCTGTCCTCCACTTCCGAGACCCTGGTCTCTACCTCCGTAAGTCTCACCGTGAACTGCCTAATTTCTTCTTTTAAACTATGGATCTCAGTCTTAATTTCAGTTTTAATCAGATCCAATTGTGGGGTCATCAATTTGGCTACTTCAGTAGCGAATTCCGTCATGTCATTAGCACCAGAAAAAATTGCTCCTCGTTCTTGTGAGGTGTCTAATAAGTTATCTGAGTTTTTCGTGGTGCTACGCTTATCTTTTGGTTTGGGTGGCATTTTCGGTGAAGAACCTTTGTGGTTCGTGAGAAATCTATCCATTCACAGTGTTAATGTGTATTTATGAAGTGTAATTGTGACTTGGTGGCAATTAAGCCACTTAATATTAAGAAAGAGAGCTTGTGTTACAAGCTCTGAAAGTGAAAAAAAAAAGACATATAAAAAACAAGGAAACGTGTGCATCAATGTGAGTGACAAAAAGTGAAAAAAGGTCAGTGGTTATACCAACTGTGCTTAGTGTGAAAAAAAAAAAAGACCCCTTCAAAGAAAAATCTACTTTTTAAGTCTTGTTCAGACTATAAACTAAAAACCACCCTTCAAACTACAGCTTAACTTTATATAACAGTAGTCCCCTTAATAAGGCAAATCCTCAGTACTACTAGAGTGTTATCTTCTACATCTCTCGATTTAATCTAAGGATCTTGTTTAATCTACGGATCTTGCTGCTTTGTTATTTCTTATCCAACATTAGGTGGAGCCCGCCTTACTAAAACTCTTAGCAGATGAGGTAAGTATTAGGCTGTCCCTGTGTTATTCCCCCTTCGATATTCCCCTTCTCGCCCTTGACCTGTTTGGGTAAAGCTGATTTCCTGGCTGTGTAATACTGAGATACTGGATAAGGACTTCCGGCTGGGGGCGGGGCAGGCAGGTAGCATGCAGGTAGCGTGCAGGTAGCTACCACCAGCTCTGGTCTTCTCGTCAAAGGGAATTTTACCATTCTCCAGCCACTCGTAGTAAGCCTTGTCCTAGGATGTCTTGCTAGGACCGGCTGTGGGTCCTTGGACCACGACTAGGAAGTCTTCGTGAGGCTGAATAAGCTCTTTCGCTAAGAGCACCTGGATAAGCTGTAACGGCTGTACTAACCATCGGCTGCCGTATGATCTGGTCGTAATGGGAGACGACGCCCTGGTAAAGCTGACACTTGGTTGAACTGTTATAGGTGGAAGCAATTCGGGATTCGGCTATTGCCGCTACACCTACAGCGGGCCTCGTCTCAAAATAACTTTCTTGCAGACTCAAGTACTATAAGGCGGATGGCTTTCTGAGAGATAAGGCTATCTAACGTATCGTAACATTTTTGGCTTGTAAATCCCACTCTGCTAAGTCGAAAATTTTACCTGTCCTAGGCTGTGAGATACCCTAGAGGCGGAGCTCTACAGTCTACGTGTACACACCTCCGATCCTGGTATCGGTTCCATTGAGCTCTCAGTGCGAGTGCAGCGTGGAGGATTCCCGGCACAGCGTTCAGATTTGAACAACCTTAACAGCAATAGAGGGCAGCATTGCAGGCTGGCTTACAAGGTTCCGGATCTTCACAAGATTACCATTGCTGCCTGACGACAGAGTTGGGCATAGCTTCTAAGGGGTGACAGTACTGCAGAGCGGAGTGCAGTGTGACTGCTATGGATCCTTAACTGGCTGACGGCACAGAGTGGGTAAGACAAGCCATTTAGCTCTCTCTCAGGATATCGGCTTGACAAGTGCATAAGTCTGACAGTACGAAGGACAGGACAAGAGAGCAGGTTCTGTTGCTTTTTGTTTTCCCTATGCAGTTAGGGTTATTCAGGCTTATTAGACTCTCTGCATAATCTGTTACAATATAGCAGGACTTTTGAAAACCGCTAGAGAGGACTTGGTCTGTGATTTCGCATACTGAAAAGACGGGACTCTCATGAATCACATATAATAAGCTGGGTGTCGTTTGTTGATGTTCATCAGGGCAGACATGGCTAAATAGACAGCAGAATGCATGGTCTAAGCTAAAATTGATGGGCTACATAGATCTGTTTAAGATACTTTTGCGTTATATACTGTCTAATGTATTCTGCATGTTTAGTTTATGTGAAACATATGCTTAATACTATCTGTGCATTCGAACTTTAAATTTAGTTCTCTACTTTACATATTTGCCTGTCCCCTTACAGCATCCCCTAGGCAATACTTGAAGCGGGGGGGGGGTGGACAACTGAGTGCTCTGAGATTAATTAAATGGTTAAGATTAGGAATAAAGGGAGAAGCTCAATGAGTAACTTTATATATATGGAAGATCAACAAACCATATAGTAAGAAATAGGTAGAAAGGGAAGAAGAAGGGAAGGAAGCATCTGTGATTCTGATTGCTCCATCGTAACCGTGAAGGACGTGGTTTGCGGATCTGGTAGGGATATCCTCATCTCAGTGGAGGTTACCTTGTCACAGACATCTGCTGATACAGGGTCCCTTCGTTCATCAAAATCTAGATTTTCTGAGGCTGACTGCATGAAGATTGAACGCTTAGTCTTAGCCAAGAAAGGTTTCTCTGAAAGTGTTATCGACACTCTCTGGTTCAAGCTTGTAAGCCAGTTACTCGTCGTATCTACCATAAAGTGTGGAGGACTTTCTTGTACTGGTGTGAGGAGTGTGGCTTTTCCTGGCATAAGGTTTAAGGTTGCCAGAATTTTAGCTTTCCTCCAGGATGGACTGGAGAAGGGCCTATCTGCTAGTTCCCTGAAGGGACAGATATCGGCCCTGTCGGCGTTACTGCACAAAAGATTGGCTGAGCTTCCGGATGCGCAGTCCTTTGTTTAGGCTCTGGCTAGGATCTAACCCGTATTTAGATCTGGAGCTCCACCTTGGAGCGTCAGTCTTGTTCTTAGCGTTTTGCAGCAGGCTCCGTTTGAGCCTATGCATTCTGTTGACATTAAATTGTTATCTTGGAAGGTTCTTTTTTTGTTGGCTATTGCCTCTGCGCGCAGAGTTTGAGATTTTCGCTTTGAAATGTGATACCCCTTATCTGTTTTTTCATGCTGATAATGCGGTTTTACGCACTAAACTAGGGTTCCTCCCTAAGGTGGTGTTGATTCGTAACATTAATCAAGAAATTGTTGTTTCTTCCTTGTGTCTTAATCCTCCTTTAGCGAAGGAACGCTTGCTTCATAATCTAGATGTTGTTCGTGCCTTGAAGTTCTATCTTCAGACTTCTCAAGACTAGAATACATGAACACATATACAATATAAAAAAAAGGTTCACTTAAACACCCTGTTTCTTTACATTTTAGAGAAAAAAACAAAAATTATCCCAGTGGATTATTTTTTATGGGTATTAGAAAAATAGATAATCATTGCCGAGGTATAGATAAGAATAAGGAGCTTTCAAAATCAGAAATGAAGTGGATCTTTGAGCTTAATACTCTAGTACCTTTTGGCCTAAATGTGGGATTTGAACTTTGTCACTTTCTTACAGAATAAGTGTTATTATATGTTGTTTTAGTTGTTCTCAATTGTATATTGTATCATTTATGAATTTTATATTTTATAGTAGCAAAGTTTAATGAATTCATAGATTGTATATAAATTTGATTTTCTTTGGGAGATTATCAGTTTGTATGTTTTGTATTACATAATGCCATCTTAAATGTTTATTGGAACATATACCATGTACCTATGAATTCACAGAATCATTGTATTCTCAATTCCATATGTTTTTGGTTGAATTTTCCTTTAATATGATCAATTAGATGTTTCATATGGATGTCTTGAATAGAGTAATACCACCTTAAATATACATCACAAACCAGTACTGTTTCCTATTGGATGTTGCTTGTTTAAAAGAAGATTCACCGGACCGCTAGATCATCACCCTTGAAAAAGCCACGGGGGCGTGGCAAAACGTACGTCGGGTAGCATGTGAATACAGTGACGTCACAGTGAAGGCATTCTCTCTGTGAACGAAGTGGTAATTTAATGGACACATTGTTTCAAAACAATCCATTACCATCCTCTTTGAAGACTTTGTATACAACTTCGGTTGTTATACATATCCTCTGTAGCCCTTCAAGTCCTGATATTCATTTTATATGTATAGTATGTTTTTATACTTTTAATAAATTGTTTATATAGCGGTTCGGGACCTTTGCTTTTCTGTGGCCTCCCTGATAGCCGATATCAGGTCTGCTAATATATCGGGAGCTGATGTTTAGCTCCTGAAAAGTGTGAGTATATAGCCAAAGAATCAAATTTACATCTGTTATATACAGTATCGCACTATATTTTTGTCGAGACACAATTACAGATTTCGATTGCACCAACACTGAATGAGCTGAGCCTGACAGCTTTGTGAATCAGGATCGCACAATTATTGAGCTTAAGATAGCTTAAGTCTATGTGAGTAGAAATTTGACACATTGTATTAATATTGATTTACTGTCGCAATACTGCACCATAATTTGTTTCTTTCTATTTTCAAGATACCGTGGTTTTGGAATGTTCCACATCACTGACACACAATATAGTTTTCGATTATATCACATTTATTTTTTTATTTTTTCATTCCTGTAGTGCAGTGGCTTCCTTTTGGGCTTTTAAGAACGAAGCCTCAATGGCTCAGATTTGTAAGGTGGCTACCTGGTTCTCCTTACACACTTTCTAAATTTTCAAGTTTGATGTGTTTGCTTCGGCTAAGGCAGTTTTCGGGAGAAAAGTTTTGCAGGCTGTGGTACCTTTAGAATAGGCTCCGCTTCTTTTTTCTGTTCCCTCCCTTATTCAATCAGTGTCCTCTGGAGCTTGGGTATAGTTTTCCCAACAGTAAGGAATTAAGTTGTGGACTCTCCCTGCCTCATGGAAGGAAAACATAATTTATGCTTACCAGATAAATTTATTTTCTTCCTGGCAGGGAGAGTCCACGACCCCGCCCATAATGTTTTTTTTTTTGATGGGCGGCTCCCTTTTTATATTATTTCTTCTGGCACCTTTTATACCCTGATGTTTCTCCTTCTTTTCCTTGTTCCCTCGGCAGAATGACTGGGGGATAGGGGAAGGGGGAGGGATATTTAAGCGTTTGGCTGGGGTGTCTTTGCCTCCTCCTGGTGGTCAGGTGTTGTATTTCCCAACAGTAAGGAATGAAGTTGTGGACTCTCCCTGCCAGGAAGGAAAGGAATTTTTCTGGTAATCACAAATAATGTTTTTTTGAAATATTCTATTCCTTTTTATTTATAAATCATTTGCATTTATTTAAGTTGATATTCATCTTTTTAAATTTTCTGCACGTGCTTTGGTAAGGAGGATTGTCTAGGATAACCTATATAATGCTTTGTATTTACTTTGTTTCTAGGAAAAAAGCAATCTGGAGATCGATATGACGTACAAGATAAAAGTCCTGCAGCAAACCTTAGAAAAAGAAGAGTCTGAGCATAAAGCTACCAAGGCCCGGCTGGCTGACAAGAACAAAATTTACCAGTCGATAGAAGAGAGCAAATCTGAAGCTATGAAAGGTATCGCACACCGTGCACACGTATTCATGCCATGGTGCTTCATATATATGAGTACAAATGAGATTTTCTACACGTATACATGCTGTGGTGCTTCATATATATGAGTACACATGAGTTTTTCTACACGTATACATGCTGTGGTGCTTCAGATATATGTACACATGAGTTTTTCTACACGTATACATGCTGTGGTGCTTCATATATATGTACACATGAGTTTTTCTACACGTATACATGCTGTGGTGCTTCATATATATGTACACATTAGTTTTTCTACACGTATACATGCTGTGGTGCTTCATATATATGTACACATTCGTTTTTCTACATGTATACATGCTGTGGTGCTTCATATATATGTACACATTAGTTTTTCTACACGTATACATGCTGTGGTGCTTCAGATATATGTACACATTAGTTTTTCTACATGTATACATGCTGTGGTGCTTCAGATATATGTGTACACATTAGTTTTTCTATACATATACATGCTGTGGTGCTTTATATATATATATATATATATATATATGTGTGTGTGTGTACACATGCGTTTTTCTACATGTATACATGCTGTGGTGCTTCATATATATATATATATATATATATGTACACATAAGTTTTTCTACACGTATACATGCTGTGGTGCTTCAGATATGTGTCTGTACACATGAGTTTTTCTACACGTATACATGCTGTGGTGCTTCATATATATGTACACATTAGTTTTTCTACACGTATACATGCTGTGGTGCTTCATATATATGTACACATGAGTTTTTCTACACATACATGCTGAGGTGCTTCATATATATGTACACATGAGTTTTTCTACACATACATGCTGTGGTGCTTCATATATATGTACACAGTTTTTCTACATGTATACATGCTGTGGTGCTTCATATATATGTACACATTAGTTTTTCTACATGTATACATGCTGTGGTGCTTCATATATATGTACACATTAGTTTTTCTACATGTATACATGCTGTGGTGCTTCATATATATGTACACATTAGTTTTTCTACATGTATACATGCTGTGGTGCTTCAGATATGTCTGTACACATGAGTTTTTCTATACATATACATGCTGTGGTGCTTCATATATATGTACACATGAGTTTTTCTACACACACATGCTGTGGTGCTTCATATGTCTGTGCACATGAGTTTTTCTACACGTATACATGCTGTGGTGCTTCATATATATGTACACATGAGTTTTTCTACACATTCATGCTGTGGTGCTTCATATATATGAGTACAAATGAGATTTTCTACACGTATACATGCTGTGGTGCTTCAGATATGTCTGTACACATGAGTTTTTCTATACATATACATGCTGTGGTGCTTCATATATATATATATATATATATATATATATATATGTGTGTACACATACGTTTTTCTACACGTGTACATGCTGTGGTGCTTCAGATATGTCTGTACACATAAGTTTTTCTACACGTATACATGCTGTGGTGCTTCATATGTATGTACACATGAGTTTTTCTACACACACATGCTGTGGTGCTTCAGATATATATGTATACATGAGTTTTTCTACACATTCATGCTGTGGTGCTTCAGATATATGTACACGTGAGTTTTTCTACACGTATACATGCTGTGGTGCTTCAGATATATGTGTACACATAAGTTTTTCTACACGTATACATGCTGTGGTGCTTTAGATATATGTGTACACATGAGTTTTTCTACATGTATACATGCTGTGGTGCTTCATATATATATGTACACATGAGTTTTTCTACACGTATACATGCTGTGGTACTTTAGATATGTCTGTACACATGAGTTTTTCTACACGTATACATGCTGTGGTGCTTCAGATATATGTGTACACATGAGTTTTTCTACACGTATACATGCTGTGGTGCTTCAGATATATTTGTACACATGAGTTTTTCTACACGTATACATGCTGTGGTGCTTCATATGTATGTACACGTGAGTTTTTCTACACGTATACATTCTGTGGTGCTTTATATATATATATATATATATATATATATATATATATATATATATATATATATATATATATTTCTTTCATGTTATTAGCAAGAGTCCATGAGCTAGTGACGTATGGGATATACATTCCTTCCAGGAGGGGCAAAGTTTCCCAAACCTCAAAATGCCTATAAATACACCCCTCACCACACCCACAAATCAGTTTTACAAACTTTGCCTCCCATGGAGGTGGTGAAGTAAGTTTGTGCTAGATTCTTCGTTGATATGCGCTTCGCAGCAGGCTGGAGCCCGGTTTTCCTCTCAGTGTGCAGTGAATGTCAGAGGGATGTGAAGAGAGTATTGCCTATTTGAATTCAATGATCTCCTTCTACGGGGTCTATTTCATAGGTTCTCTGTTATCGGTCGTAGAGATTCATCTCTTACCTCCCTTTTCAGATCGACGATATACTCATATATACCATTACCTCTACTGTTTCTCGTTTCAGTACTGGTTTGGCTTTCTACTACATGTAGATGAGTGTCCTGGGGTAAGTAAGTCTTATTTTTGTGACACTCTAAGCTATGGTTGGGCACTTTTATATAAAGTTCTAAATATATGTGTTTAAACATTTATTTGCCTTGATTCAGGATGTTCAACATTCCTTATTTCAGACAGTCAGTTTCATTATTTGGGATAATGCATTTGAATAATCAATTTTTTTCTTACCTTAAAATTTGACTTTTTTCTCCTGTGGGCTGTTAGGCTCGCGGGGGCTGAAAATGCTTCATTTTATTGCGTCATTCTTGGCCCAAAAATTTTCTTGTTATTTCCGGCGTCATACTTGTCGCCGGAAGTTGCGTCATTTTTTTGATGTTTTTGCGCCAAAAGTGTCGGCGTTACCGGATGTGGCGTCATTTTTGCCGCTAAAAGCTTTAGGCGCCAAATAATTTGTTTGGCGCTAAAAAATATGGGCGTCATTATTGTCTCCACATTATTTAAGTCTCATTGTTTATTTGCTTCTGGTTGCTAGAAGCTTGTTCACTGGCATTTTTTCCCATTCCTGAAACTGTCATTTAAGGAATTTGATCAATTTTGCTTTATATGTTGTTTTTTCTATTACATATTGCAAGATGTCTCAGATTGACCCTGAATCAGAAGCTACTTCTGGAAAATCGCTGCCTGATGCTGGATCTACCAAAGTTAAGTGTATTTGCTGTAAACTTGTGGTAACTGTTCCTCCGGCTGTTGTTTGTGATGAATGTCATGATAAACTTGCTAATGCAGATAACATTTCCTTTAGTAGTGTTCCATTACCTGTTGCTGTTCCATCAACATCTAATACTCAGGGTGTTCCTGTTAATATAAGAGATTTTGTTTCTAAATCTATTAAGAAGGCTATGTCTGTTATTCCTCCTCCTAGTAAACGTAAAAGGTCTTTTAAAACTTCTCAATTTTCAGATGAATTTTTAAATAAACATCATCATTCTGATAATGATTCCTCTGGTTCAGAGGATTCTGTTTCAGAGGTTGATACTGATAAATCTTCATATTTATTTAAAATGGAATTTATTCGTTCTTTGCTTAAAGAAGTCTTAATTGCATTAGAAATAGAGGATTCTGGTCCTCCTGATACTAAATCTAAACGTTTGAATACGGTTTTTAAATCTCCTGTAGTTATTCCAGAGGTTTTTCCCGTCCCTGATGCTATTTCTGAAGTAATTTCCAGGGAATGGAATAATTTGGGTAATTCATTTACTCCTTCAAAACGATTTAAGCAATTATATCCTGTGCCATCTGACAGATTAGAGTTTTGGGACAAAATCCCTAAGGTTGATGGGGCTATCTCTACTCTTGCTAAACGTACTACTATTCCTATGGCAGATAGTACTTCCTTTAAGGATCCTTTAGATAGGAAAATTGAATCCTTTCTAAGAAAAGCTTACTTATGTTCAGGTAATCTTCTTAGACCTGCTATATCTTTAGCGGATGTTGCTGCAGCTTCAACTTTCTGGTTGGAAGCTTTAGCGCAACAAGTAACAGATCATAATTCCCATAGCATTGTTAATCTTCTTCAACATGCTAATAATTTTATTTGTGATGCCATCTTTGATATCATTAGGGTTGATGTCAGGTATATGTCTTTAGCTATTTTAGCTAGAAGAGCTTTATGGCTTAAAACTTGGAATGCTGATATGTCTTCTAAGTCAACTTTGCTTTCCCTTTCTTTCCAGGGTAATAAATTATTTGGTTCACAGTTGGATTCTATTATTTCAACTGTTACTGGGGGGAAAGGAACTTTTTTACCACCTTATAAAAAATCTAAAGGCAAATTTAGGTCTACTAATCGTTTTCGTTCCTTTCGTCACAATAAGGAACAAAAGCCTGATCCTTCCCCTACAGGAGCGGTATCAGTTTGGAAACCATCTCCAGTCTGGAATAAATCCAAGCCTTTTAGAAAGCCAAAGCCAGCTCCCAAGTCAACATGAAGGTGCGGTCCTCATTCCAGCCCAGCTGGTGGGGGGCAGATTACGATTTTTCAAAGAAAGTTGGATCAATTCGATTCACAATCTTTGGATTCAGAACATTGTTTCACAAGGGTACAGAATAGGCTTCAAGATAAGGCCTTCTGCAAGAAGATTTTTTCTTTCCCGTGTCCCAGTAAATCCAGTGAAGGCTCAAGCATTTCTGAAATGTGTTTCAGATCTAGAGTTGGCTGGAGTAATTATGCCAGTTCCAGTTCTGGAACAGGGGCTGGGGTTTTACTCGAATCTCTTCATTGTACCAAAGAAGGAGAATTCCTTCAGACCAGTTCTGGATTTAAAAATATTGAATCGTTATGTAAGGATACCAACATTCAAAATGGTAACTATAAGGACTATTCTGCCTTTTGTTCAGCAAGGGCATTATATGTCCACAATAGATTTACAAGATGCATATCTGCATATTCCGATTCATCCAGATCACTATCAGTTTCTGAGATTCTCTTTCCTAGACAAGCATTACCAGTTTGTGGCTCTGCCGTTTGGCCTAGCAACAGCTCCAAGGATTTTTACAAAGGTTCTCGGTGCCCTTCTATCTGTAATCAAAGAACAGGGTATTGTGGTATTTCCTTATTTGGACGATATCTTGGTACTTGCTCAGTCTTCACATTTAGCAGAATCTCATACAAATCGACTTGTATTGTTTATTCGAGAACATGGTTGGAAGATCAATTTACCAAAGAGTCCGTTGATTCCTCAGACAAGGGTAACCTTTTTAGGTTTCCAGATAGATTCAGTGTCCATGACTTTGTCTCTGACGGACAAGAGACGTCTGAAATTGGTTTCAGCTTGTCGAAACCTTCAGTCTCAATCATTCCCTTCGGTAGCCTTATGCATGGAAATTCTAGGTCTTATGACTGCTGCATCGGACGCGATCCCCTTTGCTCGTTTTCACATGCGACCTCTTCAGCTCTGTATGCTGAACCAGTGGTGCAGGGATTATACAAAGATATCTCAATTAATATCTTTAAAACCGATTGTACGACACTCTCTGACGTGGTGGACAGACCACCATCGTTTAGTTCAGGGGGCTTCTTTTGTTCTTCCGACCTGGACTGTGATTTCAACAGATGCAAGTCTGACAGGTTGGGGAGCTGTTTGGGGGTCTCTGACAGCACAAGGGGTTTGGGAATCTCAGGAGGCGAGATTACCAATCAACATTTTGGAACTCCGTGCAATTTTCAGAGCTCTTCAGTCGTGGCCTCTTCTAAAGAGAGAGTCGTTCATTTGTTTTCAGACGGACAATGTCACAACCGTGGCATATGTCAATCATCAAGGGGGGACTCACAGTCCTCTGGCTATGAAAGAAGTATCTCGAATACTGCTATGGGCGGAATCCAGCTCCTGTCTAATTTCTGCGGTTCATATCCCAGGTATAGACAATTGGGAAGCGGATTATATCAGTCGCCAAACGTTACATCCGGGCGAATGGTCTCTTCACCCAGAGGTATTTCTTCAGATTGTTCAAATGTGGGGACTTCCAGAAATAGATCTGATGGCTTCTCATCTAAACAAGAAGCTTCCCAGGTATCTGTCCAGATCCAGGGATCCTCAGGCGGAAGCAGTGGATGCATTGTCACTTCCTTGGAAGTATCATCCTGCCTATATCTTTCCGCCTCTAGTTCTTCTTCCAAGAGTGATTTCCAAGATTCTAAAGGAGCGTTTGTTTGTTCTGCTGGTGGCTCCAGCATGACCTCACAGTTTTTGGTATGCGGATCTTGTCCGGATGGCTACTTGCCAACCGTGGACTCTTCCGTTAAGACCAGACCTTCTATCGCAAGGTCCTTTTTTCCATCAGGATCTCAAATCCTTAAATTTGCAGGTATGGAGATTGAACGCCTGATTCTCAGTCATAGAGGTTTCTCTGACTCCGTGATTAATACTATGTTACAGGCTCGTAAATCTGTATCTAGGAAGATATATTATCAAGTCTGGAAGACTTACATTTCTTGGTGTTTTTCCCATCATTTTTCTTGGCATTCTTTTAGAATTCCTAGAATTTTACAGTTTCTTCAGGATGGTTTGGATAAAGGTTTGTCTGCAAGTTCCTTGAAAGGACAAATCTCTGCTCTTTCTTTTCTTTTTCAAAGAAAGATTGCTAGTCTTCCTGATATTCATTGTTTTGTACAGGCTTTGGTTCGTATAAAACCTGTTAAGTCAATTTCTCCTCCTTGGAGTTTGAATTTGGTTCTGGGGGCTCTTCAAGCTCCTCCGTTTAAACCTATGCATTCGCTGGATATTAAATTACTTTCTTGGAAAGTTTTGTTTCTTTTGGCCATCTCTTCTGCTAGAAGAGTTTCTGAATTATCTGCTCTTTCTTGTGAGTCTCCTTTTCTGACTTTTCATCAGTATAAGGCGGTGTTGCGAACTTCATTTAAATTTTTACCTAAGGTTGTGAATTCTAACAACATTAGTAGAGAAATTGTGGTTCCTTCATTGTGTCCTAATCCTAAGAATTCTAAGGAAAGATCGTTGCATTCTTTGGATGTAGTTAGAGCTTTGAAATATTATGTTGAAGCTACTAAAGATTTCCAAAAGACTTCTAGTCTATTTGTTATCTTTTCTGGTTCTAGGAAAGGTCAGAAGGCTTCTGCCATTTCCTTGGCATCGTGGTTAAAGTCTTTGATTCATCATGCTTATGTTGAGTCGGGTAGAACTCCGCCTCAAAGATTTACAGCTCATTCGACTAGGTCAGTCTCTACTTCCTGGGCATTTAAGAATGAAGCTTCGATTGATCAGATTTGCAAAGCAGCAACTTGGTCTTCTTTGCATACTTTTACTAAATTCTACCATTTTGATGTGTTTTCTTCTTCTGAAGCAGTTTTTGGTAGAAAAGTACTTCAGGCAGCTGTTTCAGTTTGATTCTTCTGCTTATAATTTCAGTTTTTTTCATTATAAGATTTAAACTTTGTTTTGGGTGTGGATTATTTTCAGCGGAATTGGCTGTCTTTATTTTATCCCTCCCTCTCTAGTGACTCTTGCGTGGAAGATCCACATCTTGGGTATTCATTATCCCATACGTCACTAGCTAATGGACTCTTGCTAATTACATGAAAGAAAAACAGAATTTATGCTTACCTGATAAATTACTTTCTCCAACGGTGAGTCCGGTCCACGGCGTCATCCTTACTTGTGGGATATTCTTTTCCCCAACAGGAAATGGCAAAGAGTCCCAGCAAAGCTGGTCACATGATCCCTCCTAGGCTCCGCCCACCCCAGTAATTCTCTTTGCCGTTGCACAGGCAACATCTCCACGGAGATGGTTAAGAGTTTTTTGGTGTTTAAATGTAGTTTTTATTCTTCTATCAAGTGTTTGTTATTTTAAAATAGTGCTGGTATGTACTATTTACTCTGAAACAGAAAAGGATGAAGATTTCTGTTTGTAAGAGGAAGATGATTTTAGCAGACAGTAACTAAAATCGATTGCTGTTTCCACACAGGACTGTTGAGATGAAGTAACTTCAGTTGGGGGAAACAGTTAGCAGACTTTTCTGCTTAAGGTATGACTAGCCATATTTCTAACAAGACCATGTAATGCTGGAAGGCTGTCATTTCCCCTCATGGGGACCGGTAAGCCATTTTCTTAGTCAAACATAAAAGAATAAAGGGCTTAAAAAAGGGCTTAAAAACTGGTAGACATTTTTATGGGCTAAAACGATTGCTTTATTGGGGCATATTATGCAGATTCTAGCTAATAATTGGCATTATAATCTTGGGGAACGTTTAAAAAACGGCAGGCACTGTGTTGGACACCTTTTTTAAGAACTTACCTGATAAATTCATTTCTTTCATATTAGCAAGAGTCCATGAGGCCCACCCTTTTTGTGGTGATTATGATTTTTTTGTATAAAGCACAATTATTCCAATTCCTTATTTTTTATGCTTTCGCACTTTTTTCTTATCACCCCACTTCTTGGCTATTCGTTTAACTGATTTGTGGGTGTGGTGAGGGGTGTATTTATAGGCATTTTGAGGTTTGGGAAACTTTGCCCCTCCTGGTAGGAATGTATATCCCATACGTCACTAGCTCATGGACTCTTGCTAATATGAAAGAAATTAATTTATCAGGTAAGTTCTTACATAAATTATGTTATGTGTGTACACATGAGTTTTTCTACACGTATTCATGCTGTGGTGCTTCAGATATATGTACACATGAGTTTTTCTACACGTATACATGCTGTGGTACTTTAGATATGTCTGTACACATGAGTTTTTCTACACATATACTTGCTGTGGTGCTTCATATATATATATATATATATATATACATACATATGTATGTACACATGCGTTTTTCTACGCGTATACATGCTGTGGTGCTGCAGATATGTGTCTGTACACATGAGTTTTCTACGCGTATACATGCTGTGGTGCTTTATATATATATATATATATATATATATATATATGTGTGTGTGTGTGTACACATGAGTTTTTCTACACGTATACATGCTGTGGTACTTTAGATATGTCTGTACACATGAGTTTTTCTACACATATACTTGCTGTGGTGCTTCATATATATATATATATATATATACATACATATGTGTGTACACATGCGTTTTTCTACATGTATACATGCTGTAGTGCTGCAGATATGTGTCTGTACACATGAGTTTTCTACGCGTATACATCCTGTGGTGCTGCAGATATGTGTCTGTACACATGAGTTTTCTACGCGTATACATGCTGTGGTGCTTTATATATATATATATATATATATATATATATATATATATATATATATATATGTGTGTGTGTGTGTGTGTGTGTGTGTGTGTGTGTGTGTGTACACATGAGTTTTTCTACACGTATACATGCTGTGGTACTTTAGATATGTCTGTACACATGAGTTTTTCTACACATATACTTGCTGTGGTGCTTTATATATATATATATATATATATATATATATATACATATGTGTGTACACATGCGTTTTTCTACATGTATACATGCTGTAGTGCTGCAGATATGTGTCTGTACACATGAGTTTTCTACGCGTATACATGCTGTGGTGCTGCAGATATGTGTCTGTACACATGAGTTTTCTACGCGTATACATGCCGTGGTGCTATATATATATATATATATATATATATATATATATATATATATATATATATATATATATATGTGTGTGTGTGTGTACACATGAGTTTTTCTACACGTATACATGCTGTGGTACTTCAGATATGTCTGTACACATGAGTTTTTCTACACATATACTTGCTCTGGTGCTTCATATATATATATATATATATATGTGTGTGTACACATGCGTTTTTCTACATGTATACATGCTGTAGTGCTGCAGATATGTGTCTGTACACATGAGTTTATATATATATATATATATATATATATATATATATATGTGTGTGTGTGTACACATGAGTTTTTCTACACGTATTCATGCTGTGGTGCTTCAGATATATGTACACATGAGTTTTTCTACACGTATACATGCTGTGGTGCTTTAGATATGTCTGTACACATGAGTTTTCTTTCATGTAATTGGCAAGAGTCCATGAGCTAGTGACGCATGGGATATACAATCCTACCAGGAGGGGCAAAGTTTCCCAAACCTCAAAATGCCTATAAATACACCCCTCACCACACCCACAATTCAGTTTTACAAACTTTGCCTCCTATGGAGGTGGTGAAGTAAGTTTGTGCTAAGATTTCTATGTTGATATGCGCTTCTCAGCGTTGTTGAAGCCCGATTCCTCTCAGAGTACAGCAAATGTCAGAGGGACGTGAAGGGAGTATCATTTATTTAATACGATGATTTCTCTAACGGGGGTCTATTTCATAGGTTCTCTGTTATCGGTCGTAGAGATTCATCTCCTACCTCCCTTTTCAGATCGACGATATACTCTCAATTTACCATTACCTCTACTGATAACTGTTTCAGTACTGGTTTGGCTATCTGCTATATGTGGATGGGTGTCTTTTGGTAAGTATGTTTTTTATTACTTAAGACACCTCAGCTATGGTTTGGCACTTTATGCTTTTATATAAAGTTCTAAATATATGTATTGTACTTATATTTGCCATGAGTCAGGTTCATGTATTTCCTTCTGCAGACTGTCAGTTTCATATTTGGGGAATATAAACATTTTTTTTTTAAGAAATTTTTTTCTTACCTGGGGTTTAGTCTTTTTTTCAATTGACTACTTCTTGCAAATTGCGGGCGGTATTAGGCCCGCAGGTACGTCAAAAGCTAAACTTTATTGCGTCATTCTTGGAGTGAGAATTTTTTTGGCGCGAAAAATAAGTCTATGACGCAAATTCGTCATTTCCAGCATCATAGTTGACGCCGAAGCCTTACACACGGTTGCGTCATTAGTGACGCGAGTATGTCATTTCCGGTTATTATTGGCACCAAAAAAGTTTTCAGTTACATTGTGCGTCATACTTGGCGCCAAACTTTTTCATTATTTCAATACCCCATTGATGTTTGCCTCTTGCCTTTTTCTCTATCAGCGGGCTATGCTATTTGCCTTTTTTCCCATTCCTGAAACTGTCATATAAGGAAATTGATCATTTTGCTTTATATGTTGTTTTTTTCTTTTACATTTTGCAAGATGTCTCAATCTGATCCTGCCTCAGAAGTTTCTGCTGGAACATTGCTGCCTGACATCGGTTCTACCAAAGCTAAGTGCATTTGTTGTAAGATTGTGGAAATTATTTAGCCGAATGTCATTTGTAATAGTTGTCATGATAAACTTTTACATGCAGATAGTGTGTCCATCAGTAATAGTACATTGCCAGTTGCAGTTCCTTCAACTTCTAATGTACATGATATACCTATGAATTTTAAAGAATTTGTTTCTGATTCTATCTAGAAGGCTTTGTCTGCATATCTGTCTTCTAATAAACGTAAAAGGTCTTTTAAAACTTCTCATTCAGTTGATGAAATTTAAAATGACCAACAACATAATAATTTATCCTCTTCTGATGAGGATCTATCTGATACAGAAGATCCTTCCTCAGACATTGACACTGACAAATCTACTTATTTATTTAAAATAGAGTATATGCGTTCTTTATTAAAAGAAGTGTTAATTACTTTGGATATTGAGGTAACCACCTCTTGACGTTCAGTCTAATAAACGTTTAAATGCTATTTTTAAACCTCCTGTGGTTTCTCCAGGGGTTTTTCCTATTCCTGAGGCTATTTCTGATATGATTTCTAAGGAATGGAATAAGCCAGGTACTTCTTTTATTCCTTCTTCAAGGTTTAAAAAATTGTATCCTTTACCAGCAAATTCTATAGAGTTTTGGGAAAAAATCCCCAAAGTTGATGGGGCTATTTCTACTCTTGCTAAACGTACCACTATTCCTATGGAAGATAGTACTTCCTTTAAGGATCCTTTAGATAGGAAGCTTGAATCTTATCTAAGGAAGGCCTATTTATATTTAGGTCATCTTCTCAGACATGCAATTTCTTTGGCTGATGTTGCGGCTGCATCAACTTTCTGGTTGGAGAATTTAGCGCAACAAGAATTGGATTCTGACTTATCTAGCATTATTCGCTTACTGCAATATGCTAATCATTTTATTTGTGATGCCATTATTGATATTATCAAAATTGATTTTAGATCCATGTCTTTTGCTATTTTAGCTAGAAGAGCTTTGTGGCTTAAATCTTGGAATGCTGATATGACATCTAAATCTAGATTACTATCTCTTTCTTTCCAAGGCAATAATTTATTTGGTTCTCAGTTGGATTCTATTATTTCAACTGTCACTGGGGGAAAGGGAGTTTTTCTGCCTCAGGCTAAAAAAACCTAAGGGTAAATCTAAGGCTTCTAACCGTTTTCGTTCCTTTTGTCAAAATAAGGAACAAAAACTTAATCCTTCCCCCAAGGAATCTGTTTCCAATTGGAAGCCTTCCTCAAATTGGAATAAATGCCATTTAAGAAACCAAAGTCAGCCCCTAAGTCCGCATGAAGGTGCGGCCCTCATTCCAGCTCAGTTGGTAGGGGGCAGATTAAGGTTTTTCAAGGTTATTTGGATAAATCAATGGATTCAGAGCATTGTCTCTCAAGGGTATCGAATAGGATTCAGAGTAAGACCTGTGAGGGTCAGCAGCCCTGACGCACGCAGCTGACGTGTGTGAGCAGTGAGCACGGCTTGTAGGCCTCGAGCCTCCGGGAGTTTACCACAGCCAGCTTGTATGTCCCAGCAGCCCACCGGGCTATTCTCTAGACGGCAGGAGGAGTACCCAGCGGGTGGAAGTCTCCAGCGCTGTAACAACGCAAGCATCTCTGACCGGCTCACCCTGCACCTCAGCATGGCGAGGACGACGTAGCTCGTGGCGGCCTGGTTCCGCCGGAGATAGCCCGCAGTAGAGAGGAGTGGAGAAGCAGCAAGGTGTCGTCCGAAGCACACTGCTGTGTGCTTGATCCGGTAACTCTATGTTGGCCCTGATTAAGTCCCCTGGCCAAGGACAGTTTGTTTCTATCTGTTAAACAGGACCGTTGCTTTAAAAATTTATTACTGACCCTTTGGTAAATAGTGGCTGCCAGTGTGTTACAGCACAGGAGTGGGGCCAGGAAGGCTAAAAGCACCGTGGAGATCTTTTCCTTATCAGCAAAAGTGCTTTGCGAAGAGTAACTTTTTTTTAGTACACAAAGTCAAAAGTCCTAAAAATTATGTGTCTTGGAGTATAAGTCTGGGTGTGTAAGAGGGTAGGTGAAACTTGTCTATGTTCCCTCAGAAAACTGGTAGAAAGGGGGAATAATAAGAAATGAGAAGATCAAAAATTGCCATTTAATAGCTATACAATCTGGAAACAGATTAACTGTGTAACTACCAAGTCCTCCCTCCCAAGCCCACATATCCCAGTGAAGATAATCAAGACTTTGCTGGTTTGAGTTTTAACAGCAATCTAGATAAAGCTTATATCCTTCCCCCCCATCTGGTATACTGCAATAATATAAGTGGGTATCTATGTTCCTTTTCCTGAATGGTATAAAAGGCTAATCCAGTCTGGGCCCTAGAGAAGGAGGGTGAAACTTAACTACATTTATGCATATATATGCAAATCAGCCGCATATCAAAGGCTACTGACCTGGTTCAGAAAGCTAGGAAGCGGTGTGACCGTATGGACTTAAGTCCCCCCTTAGGGAGATTGTCATCCCAGTGAAGCTAGCCTTAAACCAGAAAGTCTGTGTTTGACTTAAGAGAAGAAAGGGGGAAGGAAGGACTGTGTTCTGGACAGATGGTTGCTCAGAACAGCTGGTAGAGCAATTCTCACTATCAATGTTACCTCACCTAGAGTTGATTAGACAAGATGTAGCAGCTCTGTCAATGGAAGTAAGGCAGTTCAATAATAGGTTAGATGAAGCAGAGGCTAGAATCTCTGAAAATGGAGATAGACTGAACTCACGAGAGCAAGATTCTAAACATTACGATTTTACAATTAAAAAATTACAGGATAGACTGGATGATCTAGAAGATCGTTCCAGACGCAACAACTTGAGAATAGTAGGTATCCCTGAAACCCAAGAATTTGCTGATCTTAATAATTTTATGGATGAAATTTTACCAAACTTATTGGAGATGCCTATTAGCCGAGCTAAAATAATGATTGAAAGAATCCACAGAATAGGACCCGAAAAAAAAAGACCCGATGGTACTATAATAAATAGATCCATAATTGTGAAATTCTCGCACTTCCAAGACAAAGTTGCTATCATGAATTATTATAGGAAGAAGAAAGCCACAGTTTTTGTAAACGATAAAATAAAAATTTTATTTCAAGATTACTCAATTGAGACTTCTAATCGCAGAAAGGAAATGGCTCCGTTCTGTTCCAAATTAATAGAGAAAGCCTTTAATGCTTTTCTATTATACCCAGCCAAGATTAAAGTACTGAAGTCTGGAACATGGTATGTTTTGTCTAACAGGGCGGAAGCCAATTCCTTTCTGGATAATATCCAGGATTAACTGGAGATAACTGATTAGGAATTAAACATATCCACTCTTAGGTAAATCCCTTGATGTAGGAAATGGCATTACCAAAGAGTCAGAATGAAAGGGTGTCAAAGAGCTTTTATTTGAAAGGAGGGTTTATTCCTCCTCCTTTGTCTTTTTTTTTCCTTTCTCTTCCCCTTTTTTTTTTTTTTTTTCCTCTTCCTGGCTTCCTCCCAGTTTTTGCGAAAGACCGCTGGTTATCTTGTGTGTAGCACATAAATAAAATATGAGTGATCAAGTGATCAATTTGGTTTCATGGAATGTTCGCGAAATAACAACTCCCATTAAGCGAAAAGCCATTTTGAAGCACTTAAAGGGATGTAATGCGCAAATTGCCTTTTTACAAGAAACATATCTCTTAGCCAATGACGCCATCAAACTTAAATCAGGCTGGGTCGGTGAAGTAGTGGCCTCCTCAGGTACCAAAAGGAAGAGGGGAGTAGCAATACTGTTTCATAAAAATTTAGACTATAAAATACTATACAAACATATGGATGAAGAGGGTAGAATGATCATAGTTCAGGTAGTTATAGCCAACCATAAATACACGCTCTGTAATATTTACGCTCCAAATAATGGAGACAAAGAATTCTGGAAGAGTCTAACAAAAAAACTAACAAATTATTTAGATGATGGTCTGATTATTGCAGGTGATCTAAACTTAATTACGCAATACCCCCTGGATCGCCTACATAGAGTTAATAGCATGAATAAAAAAAAAAAAAAAAAAAAAAGTTTATAAGGCTGAGACAAAGATCTTAAAAAAATTCAAAAAAACGCTAAACTTGGTGGACATCTGGAGATTGCAAAATCCTGATTTAAAAGAATATACATAGTTAACGCATATAATACCTATTTAAGGGATTTGTCAAGTGGAGGTTGGAGTGCATACCAGCAAGCAAAGAGGGAAAGGGAAATCTTTTTACAGCAGAACGCTGCGTCAGAAGTTGTAAAAACATCTGCAAAATACTACAGATATGGGGGGAAAATGGGCAAATGCCTCTCCAATTTGGTAAAAGCAACTAAGGGCTCAAGAGCTATCTTGACAATTAAAAGTGACAAGAAAAGACTAACCCAACTTAATGATATTAGCGCTGAATTTTTAAAATATTATAAGCGAATCTTCTCATCCTCCGTAAGCAATGAGGATAATAAGAAAAAATTCTGGGAGTCATGTAACCTACCAAATCTAAGAGAGGAAGAGCTAACAGAACTAAATAGTCCAATTTCGCAGGAGGAAGTTGAGAAAATAATTAATCATTTAGCGTGTAATAAAGCAGCAGGGCCTGATGCACTCCCAAATGAATATTATAAAATTCTACATAATAATATTGTAATACATCTGGTTGATTTATTTAACTATTTTTACATTAAAGGGGTAAGTCCATCTAAAGAATTTACTAAGTCAACTATCATTTTAATTCCCAAAAAAGGTAAAGACCCTGAATCTCTAGATGCTTATCGCCCAATCTCACTGCTTAATTCCGACTATAAGATATTAACAGCAATAATAGCAACAAGACTTCAGAAGTTATTACCAAGCTTAATACATAATGACCAAACAGGTTTTATGAAGGGCAGGTCCTCTTTTACCAACTTAAGGAAACTGCTCCTAACAGTGGATTATTATAATGCTCAAGCTAAAGACAACACATTTTTAGGCGATGATAAGGCAATGATCGCCATAGATGCCGAAAAAGCTTTCGACGCGATAGAATGGCAGCACCTTTTTAGTTCTCTAGCTCGTTTTGGCCTAATAGGTAATTTTCTCAAATTTATTTATAAATTATACGATAACCCATTCTTAGCACTGGTGGTAAATGGCTTACTCTCTGAAAGTTTTCAACTGAACAGAGGGACGAGGCAAGGATGTCCGCTATCTCCACTGCTGTTTAATTTATGTATAGAACCATTGGCATCAGTGCTGAGGAACAACATGCAAGGTATTAAAGTAGGCTCCAAAGAGCTTAGAATATCCCTCTATGCGGATGACTTACTGGTGTTTATCAGTAAAGCAGATGAAAATATTCCAAAACTTATGAAAATTCTTGATAGTTTCAGAACTTTCTCAGGTTATAAGGTAAACTTACAAAAATCTGAAATACTATGGGTTAAAAAATCAGGTAACTACAAAGGTGAACGCCTATTTAAGGAAGTGGAAAGCTTGAGGTACTTAGGGATTAATGTTAATAGATCTCCAGAAAAATGGTACGAGGGAAAACTTTGTAGGATTAATTAACAAAGCGGAAAATGACTTATCAAGATGGATTAATTTCCCGCTTACACTAGCAGGCAAAATAAACCTAGTTAAAATGACTATTCTCCCTAAATTCCTATATATAATGCAGAACATGCCTTTGTTCATAAAATCTTCTGATCTCAAAAGAATGAATAAAGCTTTTAGGCTTTTTTTGTGGGGGAAGATAAAGTCAAACTATCTCTAGATAAACTCGTTCTTGAGAGAGATTCGGTGGGATTTGGTTTTCCCTGTCTTCAAAAATATAACTGGGCTTGCCTGGTTAAAATTATCCCAGATTGGCTAGTGGATGTGGGACATTTTCAAATAAAGGAGTTAGAACAGGACCTTTTCTGGTCTTTCTCCCTAAAAGCTCTTATACATTTAAATACACCTAAACTACCTACCATGTTGAAAAGGATGTGTACTTTCAAAAACCCTATTATCGCATGGCATAAGATATGCAAGTTTATAAAAACTGATTATAGCTACTCTAAATATCTACCTATTATAGGTAATCCTGAATTTCTTTCATGTAATTAACAAGAGTCCATGAGCTAGTGACGTATGGGATATACATTCCTACCAGGAGGGGCAAAGTTTCCCAAACCTTAAAATGCCTATAAATACACCCCTCACCACACCCACAAATCAGTTTTACAAACTTTGCCTCCAAGGGAGGTGGTGAAGTAAGTTTGTGCTAGATTCTACGTTGATATGCGCTCCGCAGCAAGTTGGAGCCCGGTTTTCCTCTCAGCGTGCAGTGAATGTCAGAGGGATGTGAAGAGAGTATTGCCTATTGAATGCAGTGATCTCCTTCTACGGGGTCTATTTCATAAGGTTCTCTGTTATCGGTCGTAGAGATTCATCTCTTACCTCCCTTTTCAGATCGACGATATACTCTTATATTTACCATTACCTCTACTGATTCTCGTTTCAGTACTGGTTTGGCTTTCTACAAACATGTAGATGAGTGTCCTGGGGTAAGTAAGTCTTATTTTCTGTGACACTCTAAGCTATGGTTGGGCACTTTATTTATAAAGTTCTAAATATATGTATTCAAACATTTATTTGCCTTGACTCAGAATGTTCAACTTTCCTTATTTTCAGACAGTCAGTTTCATATTTGGGATTATGCATTGAATTATCATATTTTTCTTACCTCAAAAATTTGACTTTTTTCCCTGTGGGCTGTTAGGCTCGCGGGGGCTGAAAATGCTTCATTTTATTGCGTCATTCTTGGCGCGGACTTTTTTGGCGCAAAAATTATTTTCCGTTTCCGGCGTCATACGTGTCGCCGGAAGTTGCGTCATTTTTTGACGTTATTTTGCGCCAAAAATGTCGGCGTTCCGGATGTGGCGTCATTTTTGGCGCCAAAAGCATTTAGGCGCCAAATAATGTGGGCGTCTTATTTGGCGCTAAAAAATATGGGCGTCGCTTTTGTCTCCACATTATTTCAGTCTCATTTTTCATTTGCTTCTGGTTGCTAGAAGCTTGATATTTGGCATTCTTTCCCATTCCTGAAACTGTCTTATAAGGAATTTGATCTATTTTGCTTTATATGTTGTTTTTTCTCTTACATATTGCAAGATGTCTCACGTTGCATCTGAGCCAGAAGATACTACAGGAAAATCACTGCCTGCTGGATCTACCAAAGCTAAGTGTATCTGCTGTAAACTTTTGGTAGCTATTCCTCCAGCTGTTGTTTGTAATAATTGTCATGACAAACTTGTTAAAGCAGATAATATTTCCTTTAGTAATGTACCATTGCCTGTTGCAGTTCCCTCAACATCTAAGGTGCAGAATGTTCCTGATAACATAAGAGATTTTGTTTCTGAATCCATAAAGAAGGCTTTGTCTGTTATTTCTCCTTCTAGTAAACGTAAAAAGTCTTTTAAATCTTCTCTCTCTACAGATGAATTTTTAAATGAACACCATCATTCTGATTCTTTGGACTCTTCTGGTTCAGAGGATTCTATCTCAGAGATTGATGCTGATAAATCTTCATATTTATTTAAGATGGAATTTATTCGCTCTTTACTTAAAGAAGTACTAATTGCTTTAGAAATAGAGGATTCTAGTCCTCTTGATACTAATTCTATACGTTTGGATAAGGTTTTTAAAGCTCCTGCGGTTATTCCAGAAGTTTTTCCTGTTCCTAATGCTATTTCTGCAGTAATTTCCAAAGAATGGGATAAATTGGGTAATTCATTTACTCCTTCTAAACGTTTTAAGCAATTATATCCTGTTCCGCCTGACAGGTTAGAATTTTGGGACAAAATCCCTAAAGTTGATGGGGCTATTTCTACCCTTGCTAAACGTACTACCATTCCTACGTCAGATGGTACCTCGTTTAAGGATCCTTTAGATAAAAAAATTGAATCTTTTCTAAGAAAAGCTTATCTGTGTTCAGGTAATCTTCTTAGACCTGCTATATCATTGGCTGATGTTGCTGCAGCTTCAACTTTTTGGTTGGAAACTCTAGCGCAACAAGTAACAAATCGTGATTCTCATGATATTATTATTCTTCTCCAGCATGCTAATAATTTTATCTGTGATGCCATTTTTTATATTATTAGAGTTGATGTTAGGTTTATGTCTCTGGCTATCTTAGCCAGAAGAGCTTTATGGCTTAAGACTTGGAATGCTGATATGGCTTCTAAATCAACTCTACTTTCCATTTCTTTCCAGGGAAACAAATTATTTGGTTCTCAGTTGGATTCTATTATTTCAACTGTTACTGGTGGGAAAGGAACTTTTTTACCACAGGATAAAAAATCTAAAGGTAAAAACAGGGCTAACAATCGTTTTCGTTCCTTTCGTTTCAACAAAGAACAAAAGCCTGATCCTTCGTCCTCAGGAGCAGTTTCAGTTTGGAAACCATCTCCAGTCTGGAATAAATCCAAGCCTGCTAGAAAGGCAAAGCCTGCTTCTAAGTTCACATGAAGGTACGGCCCTCATTCCAGTTCAGCTGGTAGGGGGCAGGTTACGTTTTTTCAAAGAAATTTGGATCAATTCTGTTCACAATCTTTGGATTCAGAACATTGTTTCAGAAGGGTACAGAATTGGTTTCAAGATGAGACCTCCTGTAAAGAGATTTTTTCTTTCCCGTGTCCCAGTAAATCCAGTGAAAGCTCAAGCATTTCTGAATTGTGTTTCAGATCTAGAGTTGGCTGGAGTAATTATGCCAGTTCCAGTTCCGGAACAGGGGATGGGGTTTTATTCAAATCTCTTCATTGTACCAAAGAAGGAGAATTCCTTCAGACCAGTTCTGGATCTAAAATTATTGAATCGTTATGTAAGGATACCAACGTTCAAGATGGTAACTGTAAGGACTATATTGCCTTTTGTTCAGCAAGGGAATTATATGTCCACAATAGATTTACAGGATGCATATCTGCATATTCCGATTCATCCAGATCATTATCAGTTCCTGAGATTCTCTTTTCTAGACAAGCATTACCAATTTGTGGCTCTACCGTTTGGCCTTGCTACAGCTCCAAGAATTTTCACAAAGATTCTCGGTGCCCTTCTGTCTGTAATCAGAGAACAGGGTATTGTGGTATTTCCTTATTTGGACGATATCTTGGTACTTGCTCAGTCTTTACATTTAGCAGAGTCTCATACGAATCGACTTGTGTTGTTTCTTCAAGATCATGGTTGGAGGATCAATTTACCAAAAAGTTCTTTGATTCCTCAAACAAGGGTAACCTTTCTGGGTTTCCAGATAGATTCAGTGTCCATGACTCTGTCTTTAACAGACAAGAGACGTCTAAAATTGATTACAGCTTGTCGAAACCTTCAGTCTCAATCATTCCCTTCGGTAGCCTTATGCATGGAAATTCTAGGTCTTATGACTGCTGCATCGGACGCGATCCCCTTTGCTCGTTTTCACATGCGACCTCTTCAGCTCTGTATGCTGAACCAATGGTGCAGGGATTACACGAAGATATATCAATTAATATCTTTAAAACCGATTGTTCGACACTCTCTAACGTGGTGGACAGATCACCATCCTTTAATTCAGGGGGCTTCTTTTGTTCTTCCGACCTGGACTGTAATTTCAACAGATGCAAGTCTCACAGGTTGGGGAGCTGTGTGGGGATCTCTGACGGCACAAGGAGTTTGGGAATCTCAGGAGGTGAGATTACCGATCAATATTTTGGAACTCCGTGCAATTTTCAGAGCTCTTCAGTTTTGGCCTCTTCTGAAGAGAGAATCGTTCATTTGTTTTCAGACAGACAATGTCACAACTGTGGCATACATCAATCATCAAGGAGGGACTCACAGTCCTCTGGCTATGAAAGAAGTATCTCGAATTTTGGTTTGGGCGGAATCCAGCTCCTGTCTAATCTCTGCGGTTCATATCCCAGGTGTAGACAATTGGGAAGCGGATTATCTCAGTCGCCAAACGTTGCATCCGGGCGAATGGTCTCTTCACCCAGAGGTATTTCTTCAGATTGTTCAAATGTGGGGGCTCCCAGAGATAGATCTGATGGCCTCTCATCTAAACAAGAAACTTCCCAGGTATCTGTCCAGATCCCGGGATCCTCAGGCGGAGGCAGTGGATGCATTATCACTTCCTTGGAAGTATCATCCTGCCTATATCTTTCCGCCTCTAGTTCTTCTTCCAAGAGTAATCTCCAAGATTCTGAGGGAATGCTTGTTTGTTCTGCTAATAGCTCCGGCATGGCCTCACAGGTTTTGGTATGCGGATCTTGTCCGGATGGCATCTTGCCAACCATGGACTCTTCCGTTAAGACCAGACCTTCTGTCACAAGGTCCTTTTTTCCATCCGGATCTGAAATCCTTAAATTTAAAGGTATGGAGATTGAACGCTTGATTCTTGGTCAAAGAGGTTTCTCTGACTCCGTGATTAATACTATGTTACAGGCTCGTAAATCTGTATCTCGAGAGATATATTATAGAGTCTGGAAGACTTATATTTCTTGGTGTCTTTCTCATCATTTTTCTTGGCATTCTTTTAGAATACCGAGAATTTTACAGTTTCTTCAGGATGGTTTAGATAAGGGTTTGTCCGCAAGTTCTTTGAAAGGACAAATCTCCGCTCTTTCTGTTCTTTTTCACAGAAAGATTGCTATTCTTCCTGATATTCATTGTTTTGTACAAGCTTTGGTTCGTATAAAACCTGTCATTAAGTCAATTTCTCCTCCTTGGAGTTTGAATTTGGTTCTGGGAGCTCTTCAAGCTCCTCCGTTTGAACCTATGCATTCATTGGACATTAAATTACTTTCTTGGAAAGTTTTGTTCCTTTTGGCCATCTCTTCTGCTAGAAGAGTTTCTGAATTATCTGCTCTTTCTTGTGAGTCTCCTTTTCTGATTTTTCATCAGGATAAGGCGGTGTTGCGAACTTCTTTTGAATTTTTACCTAAAGTTGTGAATTCCAACAACATTAGTAGAGAAATTGTGGTTCCTTCATTATGTCCTAATCCTAAGAATTCTAAGGAGAAATCGTTGCATTCTTTGGATGTTGTTAGAGCTTTGAAATATTATGTTGAAGCTACGAAATCTTTCCGTAAGACTTCTAGTCTATTTGTTATCTTTTCCGGTTCTAGGAAAGGCCAGAAAGCTTCTGCCATTTCTTTGACATCTTGGTTAAAATCTTTAATTCATCTTGCCTATGTTGAGTCGGGTAAAATTCCGCCTCAGAGAATTACAGCTCATTCTACTAGGTCAGTATCTACTTCCTGGGCGTTTAGGAATGAAGCTTCGGTTGACCAGATCTGCAAAGCAGCAACTTGGTCCTCTTTGCATACTTTTACTAAATTCTACCATTTTGATGTATTTTCTTCTTCTGAAGCAGTTTTTGGTAGAAAAGTTCTTCAGGCAGCGGTTTCAGTTTGAATCTTCTGCTTATGTTTTTCGTTAAACTTTATTTTGGGTGTGGATTATTTTCAGCAGGAATTGGCTGTCTTTATTTTATCCCTCCCTCTCTAGTGACTCTTGTGTGGAAAGATCCACATCTTGGGTAGTCATTATCCCATACGTCACTAGCTCATGGACTCTTGTTAATTACATGAAAGAAAACATAATTTATGTAAGAACTTACCTGATAAATTCATTTCTTTCATATTAACAAGAGTCCATGAGGCCCACCCTTTTTTGTGGTGGTTATGATTTTTTTGTATAAAGCACAATTATTCCAATTCCTTATTTTATATGCTTCGCACTTTTTTTCTTATCACCCCACTTCTTGGCTATTCGTTAAACTGATTTGTGGGTGTGGTGAGGGGTGTATTTATAGGCATTTTAAGGTTTGGGAAACTTTGCCCCTCCTGGTAGGAATGTATATCCCATACGTCACTAGCTCATGGACTCTTGTTAATATGAAAGAAATGAATTTATCAGGTAAGTTCTTACATAAATTATGTTTTACAGAGGGGATAAATAATAAGATCTTCAAAAACTGGCAGGTTAGGGGCCAGGGCTATTTTGATCAATGTATTAACCGAGAGTCTGGAAATCTCCACTCATTTGAAAGTATTAAAACTAATTTTCAAGTTGATAACAAAGACTTCTTTGGATATTTACAAGTGAGACACTACTTGAATTCTAAGAAATCTAGTTTTGATAATATTAGTTGGGAGGGCTTGTATACAGGGATCGCCCTCTTCCGTGCTGGTGTGCATTCCATCTCCTACTGGTATAAGCTGCTAATACAAAAAGAAGGAGAGAAGCATCTTACTTGCTTGGCACAAAGATGGTCACCTGATATGCCAGGTATTGACACTGATGCAATAAGCAAAAGTTTTTTGAGGGCCTGGCAAGCTACTCCGTTACTAGCTTGGAGAGAGTCGCAACTAAAATTCATTAATCGTACATATGTAACGCCCCATGCACTAAATCTCTGGAATAAAAACCATTGTTATGCCTGCTGGAGATGTAATTTCCCGAAGGCTAACTTGATCCATTCTATTTGGAGCTGCCCAAAGGTTGCATCCTTTTGGGCTAAAATTTCATTTTGGCTCTCAAAAATATTCAGGCAACAGATTCACCTTAAACTAGACTACATCATTTTGCTGCTTGAAAAGACACCCTTGGTATCTAATCTGAATACAACATTTATAAATTTTACAGTTTTATGTGCCAGGAACACCATCTTTGCTTCCTGGAAATCGAAGAGTTCTCCAAGTTTTGTGCAATTTCTAAACAATTTGCATTTAAAATTAACTATTGAACAGTATGATACATCAATCGATTCAGAACAGGAGATTAAAAGATTCCTTAATAAATGGATTCATTTTTTACAAAGCTTACCTACAGGTATACAGAAACAATACATATTCCTGTTTAGAAACTCTGTTCCTGTTTTGGAAGCATGTCTTAGAGGTGAACTCCCTAATTGAGGCCCTGTTGGGTATTGGAGATGAGAGGCAAGGCCCGGAAGAGGAAAGTCCCCCCCCCCCCTTTTTTTTTTTTTTTTTGTATTTTGTTTGGTTCTGTTTTGTTTTGTCTTGTTTTGTCCTGTTATGTTCTTTTGTGTTTTATTTCGTTTTGTTTTGTTTAGTTGTTTTAAACTTTGTGTCTTGATGAATTAGCTATGGTTCTGCTCTGGTCGGTTGGGACTTTAGCCGACCAGTTACGAGAATAACTGTGTAATATAACAATATTTCTTTAGACCCGATCATACAAGAAGTAAAAAGTTTGAGAGACTGGATTACAGAGATTCTGTGCCTAATGTATTTTAGTTGAATTCTAGTCATATTTAATTGCGTCAAAGACAATGTATACTGTGTTTACAACCTCAGCCGCAGGAGCCGGGGATACAAGTTTCTTTTTTCTTATTGTCTTTTTTCTTTTCCTTTTTTGTTTATTTATACACCCTGTGTTGTGTTAATTATGATTGTAATTAATTATGTATAAAACAATAAAAATTATGTTAAAAAAAAAAAGACCTCCTGTGAGAAGATTTTTTCTCTCACGTATCTCAGCAAATCCAGTAAAAGCTCATGCTTTCCTGAAGTGAGTTTTAGACCTGGAGTCTTCAGGGGTAATCATGCCAGTTCCTTTTCAGGAACAAGGTTTGAGGTTTTATTCAAATCTATTCATTGTCCCAAAGAAGGAAAATGTATTCAGACCAGTCCTGGATCTGAAAATTTTGAATCGTTATGTAAGAGTACCAACTTTCAAGATGGTGACTATAAGGACTATTCTGCCTTTTGTTCAGCGAGGACATTATATGTCCACAATAAACTTGCAGGATGCATACCTTCATATTCCGATTCATCCAGAACATTATCAGTTTCTGAGATTCTCTTTTCTAGACAAGCATTACCAATTTGTTGCTCTTCCATTTGGCCTAGCAACAGCTCCAAGAATCTTTTCAAAGGTTCTAGGTGCCCTACTCTCTGTATTCAGAGAACAGGGTATTGCGGTGTTTACTTATTTGGACGATATCTTGGTACTAGCTCAGTCTTTACGTTCTGCAGAATCTCACACAAATCAACTAGTGTTGTTTCTTCGGAAACCAAAAAGTTTCTTGATTCCTCAGACAAGGGTCACCTTTTTTGGCTTCCAGATAGATTCAGTGTCCATGACTCTGTCCCTAACAGACAAGAGACGTTTAAAATTGGTTGCAGCCTATCGGCACCTTCAGTCTCAGTCATTCCCTTCATTGGCTATGCATGGAAGTTTTAGGTCTCATGACTGCAGCATCGGACGCGATCCCCTTTGCTCGTTTTCACATGAGACCTCTACAGCTTTGTATGCTGAACCAATGGTGCAGGGATTATACAAAGATATCACAATTAATATCCTTAAATCCCAATGTACGACACTCTCTGACGTGGTGGATAAATCACCATCGTTTAGTTCAAGGGGCTTCTTTTGTTCGGCCAACCTGGACTGTAATCACAACAGATGCGAATCTTTCAGGTTGGGGAGCTGTTTGGTGATCTCTGACAGCACAAGGGGTTTGGAAATCTCAAGAGGCGAGATTACCAATAAATATTTTAGAACTCTGTGCAATTCTCAGAGCTCTTCAGTTTTGGCCTCTGTTAAAGAGAGAACCATTCATTTGTTTTCAGACAGACAATATCACAACAGTGGCTTATGTCAATCATCAGGGTGGGACTCACAGTCCCCAAGCTATGAAAGAAGTATTTCGGATACTTGCTTGGGCGGAATCCAGCTCCTGTCTAATCTCTGCGGTGCATATCCCAGGTGTAGACAATTGGAAGGGGGATTATCTCAGCCGTCAGACTTTACATCCAGGGGAGTGGTCTCTCCATCCAGATGTGTTTTCTCAGATTGTTCAGATGTGGGGTCTTCCAGAGATAGATCTTATGGCCTCTCATCTAAACAAGAAACTTCCCAGATACCTGTCCAGGTCCAGGGATGTTCAGGCGGAAGCAGTGGATGCGCTGACACTTCCTTGGTGTTATCATCCTGCTTACATTTTCCCGCCTCTAGTTCTACTTTCAAGAGTGATCTCCAAAATCATCATGGAACAATGATTTGTGTTGCTGGTGGCTCCAGCATGGCCACACAGGTTTTGGTATGCGGATCTGGTTCGGATGTCCAGTTGCCAGCCTTGGCCACTTCCGTTAAGGCCAGACCTACTGTCTCAAGGTCCGTTTTTCCATCAGGATCTCAAATCATTAAATTTGAAGGTATGGAAATTGAATGCCTAGTGCTTAGTCATAGAGGTTTCTCTTACTCAGTGATTAATACTATGTCACAAGCTCGTAAATCTGTCTCTAGAAAGATTTATTATAGAGTTTGGAAGACTTACATTTCATGGTGTTCTTCTCATAAATTCTTTTGGCATTCTTTTAGAATTCCTAGAATTTTACAGTTTCTTCAGGATGGTTTGGATAAGTGTTTGTCTGCAAGTTCCTTGAAGGGACAAATCTCTGCTCTTTCTGTTTTATTTCACAGAAAGATTGCTAAACTTCCTGATATTGAATAGGCTTTAGTTCATATTAAGCCTGTCATTAAATCAATTTCTCCTCCTTGGAGTCTTAATTTGGTTCTGAAGGCTTTACATGCTCCTCCATTTGAGCCTATGCATTCTTTGGACATTAAACTACTTTCTTGGAAAGTGTTGTTCCTTTTGGCTATCTCTTCTGTTAGAAGAGTTTCTGAGCTATCTGCTCTTTCTTGTGAGTCTCCTTTTCTGATTTTTCATCAGGATAAGGCAGTTTTGCGGACTTCTTTTAAATTTTTACCTAAGGTTGTGAATTCTAACAACATTAATAGAGAAATTGCTGTTCCTTCCTTGTGTCCTAATCCTAAGAATTCTTTGGAAAGATCCTTACATTCTTTGGATGTGGTAAGAGCTTTGAAATATTATGTGGAAGCTACTAAAGACTAAAAAGTCTATTTGTTTTATTTTCTGGTCCTAGGAAAGGTCAGAAGGCTTCTGCTATTTCCTTGGCTTCTTGGTTGAAACTTTTGATTCATCAAGCTTATTTGCAGTCGGGTCAGGCCCCGCCTCAGAGAATTACAGCTCATTCTACTAGATCAGTCTCCACTTTGTGGGCCTTTAAGAATGAGGCTTCAGTTGATCAGATTTGCAAAGCGGCAACTTGGTCCTCTTTGCATACATTTACTAAATTCTACCGTTTTGATGTATTTGCTTCTTCAGAAGCAGTTTTTGGTAGAAAAGTTCTTCAGGCAGCTGTTTCAGTTTGATTCTTCTGCTTTTGATTTAAGTTTTTTTCCTTCATTTATGAGAATAAACTTATTTTTTTGGGTTGTGGATTATTTTTTTCAGCGGAAAATGGCTGTTTTTTTTCCCCTCCCTCTCTTGTGACTCTTGCGTGGAGTTCCACATCTTGGGTATTGCTATCCCATACGTCACTAGCTCATGGACTCTTGCCAATTACATGAAAGAAAACATAATTTATGTAAGAATTTACCTGATAAATTAATTTCTTTCATATTGGCAAGAGTCCATGAGGCCCACCCTTTTTATGGTGGTTATGATTTTTTGTATAAAGCACAATTATTTCCAAATTTCTTTTGTTGATGCTTTCTACTCCTTTCTTTATCACCCAACTGCTTGGCTATTCGTTAAACTGAATTGTGGGTGTGGTGAGGGGTGTATTTATAGGCATTTTGAGGTTTGGGAAACTTTGTCCCCTCCTGGTAGGATTGTATATCCCATACGTCACTAGCTCATGGACTCTTGCCAATATGAAAGAAATTAATTTATCAGGTAAGTTCTTACATAAATTATGTTTCTTCTGTTAAGTGTGATCAGTCCACGGGTCATCATTACTTCTGGGATATTACTCCTCCCCAACAGGAAGTGCAAGAGGATTCACCCAGCAGAGCTGCATATAGCTCCTCCCCTCTACGTCACTCCCAGTCATTCTCTTGCACCCAACGACTAGATAGGATGTGTGAGAGGACTATGGTGATTATACTTAGTTTTATATCTTCAATCAAAAGTTTGTTATTTTAAAATAGCACCGGAGTGTGTTATTATCTCTCTGGCAGAGTTTGAAGAAGAATCTACCAGAGTTTTTGTTATGATTTTAGCCGGAGTAGTTAAGATCATATTGCTGTTTCTCGGCCATCTGAGGAGAGGTAAACTTCAGATCAGGGGACAGCGGGCAGATGAATCTGCATAGAGGTATGTAGCAGTTTTTATTTTCTGACAATGGAATTGATGAGAAAATCCTGCCATACCGATATAATGTCATGTATGTATACTTTACACTTCAGTATTCTGGGGAATGGTACTTCACTAGAATTACACTGTAAGAAATACATAAAGCTGTTTAATAACTAGAGATTATGTTTAACGTTTTTGCTGGAATGTAAAATCGTTTTCATTTACTGAGGTACTGAGTGAATAAATGTTTGGGCACTATTTCCACTTGGCAGTTGCTTAATCTGTTTTCTGACAGTTTCTGTTCTCCCTCACTGCTGTGTGTGAGGGGGAGGGGCCGTTTTTTGGCGCTTTTTCTACACATCAAATATTTCAGTCAGCAACTCATTGTATTCCCTGCATGATCCGGTTCATCTCTACAGAGCTCAGGGGTCTTCAAAACTTATTTTGAGGGAGGTAATTTCTCTCAGCAGAGCTGTGAGAATTATAGTTTGACTGAGATAAAAAACGTTTATTCTGTAATTTGTTTCCTGCTTTCAGAATTTGTTATCTTTGCTAATGGGATTAAACCTTTGCTAAAGTTGTGTTATTTACAAGGATTGAGGCTATAACTGTTTCAATTTATTAATTTTCAACTGTCATAGATCTTCTGTGCTTCTTAAAGGCACAGTACGTTTTAATATTATTCTAATTGAATTGTATTTCCAAGTTACAAGTTTATTTGCTAGTGTGTTAAACATGTCTGATTCAGAGGATGATACCTGTGTCATTTGTTGCAATGCCAAAGTGGAGCCCAATAGAAATTTATGTACTAACTGTATTGATGCTACTTTAAATAAAAGTCAATCTGTACAAATTGAACAAATTTCACCAAACAACGAGGGGAGAGTTATGCCGACTAACTCGCCTCACGTGTCAGTACCTACATCTCCCGCTCAGAGGGAGGTGCGTGATATTGTAGCGCCGAGTACATCTGGGCGGCCATTACAAATCACATTACAGGATATGGCTACTGTTATGACTGAGGTTTTGGCTAAATTACCAGAGCTAAGAGGTAAGCGTGATCACTCTGGGGTGAGAACAGAGTGCGCTGATAATATTAGGGCCATGTCAGACACTGCGTCACAGGTGGCAGAACATGAGGACGGAGAGCTTCATTCTGTGGGTGACGGTTCTGATCCAAACAGACTGGATTCAGATATTTCAAATTTTAAATTTAAACTGGAAAACCTCCGTGTATTACTAGGGGAGGTGTTAGCGGCTCTGAATGATTGTAACACAGTTGCAATACCAGAGAAAATGTGTAGGTTGGATAAATATTTTGCGGTACCGACGAGTACTGAGGTTTTTCCTATACCTAAGAGACTTACTGAAATTGTTACTAAGGAGTGGGATAGACCCGGTGTGCCGTTCTCACCCCCTCCGATATTTAGAAAAATGTTTCCAATAGACGCCACCACAAGGGACTTATGGCAAACGGTCCCTAAGGTGGAGGGAGCAGTTTCTACCTTAGCTAAGCGTACCACTATCCCGGTGGAGGATAGCTGTGCTTTTTCAGATCCAATGGATAAAAAATTAGAGGGTTACCTTAAGAAAATGTTTGTTCAACAAGGTTTTATATTGCAACCCCTTGCATGCTTTGCGCCGATCACGGCTGCAGCGGCATTCTGGATTGAGTCTCTGGAAGAGAACATTGGTTCAGCTACTCTGGACGACATTACGGACAGGCTTAGAGTCCTTAAACTAGCTAATTCATTCATTTCGGAGGCCGTAGTACATCTTACTAAACTTACGGCGAAGAATTCAGGATTCGCCATTCAGGCACGCAGGGCGCTGTGGCTAAAATCCTGGTCAGCTGATGTTACTTCTAAGTCTAAATTGCTTAATATACCTAAGTCTAAATTGCTTAATATACCTTTCAATATACCTTTCAAAGGGCCCGGGTTGAAAGAGATTATCGCTGACATTACAGGAGGTAAAGGCCATGCCCTGCCTCAGGACAAAGCCAAAGCCAAGACTAGACAGTCTAATTTTCGTTCCTTTCGTAATTTCAAAGCAGGAGCAGCATCAACTTCCTCTGCACCAAAACAGGAAGGAGCTGTTGCTCGCTACAGACAAGGCTGGAAACCTAACCAGTCCTGGAACAAGGGCAAGCAGACTAGGAAACCTGCTGCTGCCCCTAAAACAGCATGAATTGAGGGCCCCCGATCCGGGATCGGATCTAGTGGGGGGCAGACTTTCTCTCTTCGCCCAGGCTTGGGCAAGAGATGTTCAGGATCCCTGGGCGCTAGAGATAATATCTCAGGGATACCTTCTGGACTTCAAATACTCTCCTCCAAGAGAGAGATTTCATCTGTCAAGATTGTCAACAATCCAGACAAAGAAAGAGGCGTTTCTACGCTGCGTACAAGAGCTCTTGTTAATGGGAGTAATCCATCCAGTTCCACGATCGGAACAGGGACAGGGGTTTTACTCAAATCTGTTTGTGGTTCCCAAAAAAGAGGGAACTTTCAGACCAATCCTGGACTTAAAGATCCTAAACAAATTCCTAAGAGTTCCATCGTTCAAGATGGAGACTATTCGGACAATTTTACCTATGATCCAAGAGGGTCAGTACATGACCACTGTAGATTTAAAAGATGCTTACCTTCACATACCGATTCACAAAGATCATTATCGGTACCTAAGGTTTGCCTTCCTAGACAGGCATTACCAGTTTGTTGGTCTTCCATTCGGATTGGCTACAGCTCCAAGAATCTTCACAAAGGTTCTGGGTGCTCTTCTGGCGGTACTAAGACCGCGGGGAATCTCGGTAGCTCCATACCTAGACGACATTCTGATACAAGCTTCAAGCTTTCAAACTGCCAAGTCTCATACAGAGTTAGTGCTGGCATTTCTAAGGTCACATGGATGGAAGGTGAACGAAAAGAAAAGTTCACTCGTTCCACTCACAAGAGTTCCCTTCCTGGGGACTCTTATAGATTCTGTAGAAATGAAGATTTACCTGACAGAGGACAGGCTAACAAGACTTCAAAGTGCTTGCCGCACCCTTCATTCCATTCAACACCCGTCAGTGGCTCAATGCATGGAGGTAATCGGCTTAATGGTAGCGGCAATGGACATAGTACCCTTTGCACGCTTACACCTCAGACCACTGCAACTGTGCATGCTAAGTCAGTGGAATGGGGATTACTCAGACTTATCCCCTTCTCTGAATCTGGATCAAGAGACCAGAAATTCTCTTCTATGGTGGCTTTCTCGGCCACATCTGTCCAGGGGGATGCCATTCAGCAGACCAGACTGGACAATTGTAACAACAGACGCCAGCCTTCTAGGTTGGGGTGCCGTCTGGAATTCTCTGAAGGCTCAGGGACAATGGAGTCAGGAGGAGAGTCTCCTGCCAATAAACATTCTGGAATTGAGAGCAGTTCTCAATGCCCTCCTGGCTTGGCCCCAGTTGACAACTCGGGGGTTCATCAGGTTTCAGTCGGACAACATCACGACTGTAGCTTACATCAACCATCAGGGAGGGACAAGAAGCTCCCTAGCTATGATGGAAGTATCAAAGATAATTCGCTGGGCAGAGTCTCACTCTTACCACCTGTCAGCAATCCACATCCCGGGAGTGGAGAACTGGGAGGCGGATTTCTTAAGTCGTCAGACTTTTCATCCGGGGGAGTGGGAACTTCATCCGGAGGTCTTTGCCCAAATACTTCGACGTTGGGGCAAACCAGAGATAGATCTCATGGCGTCTCGACAGAACGCCAAGCTTCCTCGTTACGGGTCCAGATCCAGGGATCCAGGAGCAGTCCTGATAGATGCTCTGACAGCACCTTGGGACTTCAGGATGGCTTACGTGTTTCCACCCTTCCCGTTACTTCCTCGATTGATTGCCAGAATCAAACAAGAGAGAGCATCAGTGATTCTAATAGCACCTGCGTGGCCACGCAGGACTTGGTATGCAGACCTGGTGGACTTGTCATCCTGTCCACCTTGGTCTCTACCTCTGAAACAGGACCTTCTGATACAGGGTCCCTTCAAACATCAAAATCTAACTTCTCTGAAGCTGACTGCTTGGAAATTGAACGCTTGATTTTATCAAGACGTGGGTTTTCTGAGTCAGTTATTGATACCTTAATACAGGCTAGGAAACCTGTTACCAGAAAGATTTACCATAAGATATGGCGTAAATACCTATATTGGTGTGAATCCAAAGGTTACTCTTGGAGTAAGGTTAGGATTCCTAGGATATTGTCTTTTCTTCAAGAAGGTTTAGAAAAGGGTTTATCTGCTAGTTCATTAAAGGGACAGATCTCAGCTCTGTCCATTCTGTTACACAAACGTCTGTCAGAAGTTCCTGACGTCCAGGCTTTTTGTCAGGCTTTGGCCAGGATTAAGCCTGTGTTTAAAACTGTTGCTCCACCATGGAGTTTAAACCTTGTTCTTAATGTTTTACAGGGCGTTCCGTTTGAACACCTTCATTCCATTGATATAAAGTTGTTATCTTGGAAAGTTCTATTATTAATGGCTATTTCCTCGGCTCGAAGAGTCTCTGAATTATCAGCCTTACATTGTGATTCTCCTTATTTGATTTTTCATTCGGATAAGGTAGTCCTGCGTACTAAACCTGGGTTCTTACCTAAGGTAGTTACTAACAGGAATATCAATCAAGAGATTGTTGTTCCTTCTTTATGCCCAAATCCTTCTTCAAAGAAGGAACGTCTACTGCACAACCTGGATGTAGTCCGTGCTCTAAAATTTTACTTACAGGCAACTAAGGAATTTCGACAAACGTCTTCTCTGTTTGTCATTTACTCTGGGCAGAGGAGAGGTCAAAAAGCTTCCGCTACCTCTCTTTCTTTTTGGCTTCGTAGCATAATTCGTTTAGCTTATGAGACTGCTGGACAGCAGCCTCCTGAAAGAATTACAGCTCATTCTACTAGAGCTGTGGCTTCCACTTGGGCCTTCAAGAATGAGGCCTCTGTTGAACAGATTTGCAAGGCTGCAACTTGGTCTTCGCTTCATACTTTTTCCAAATTTTACAAATTTGACACTTTTGCTTCATCGGAGGCTATTTTTGGGAGAAAGGTTCTTCAGGCAGTGGTTCCTTCTGTATAAAGAGCCTGCCTATCCCTCCCGTCATCCGTGTACTTTTGCTTTGGTATTGGTATCCCAGAAGTAATGATGACCCGTGGACTGATCACACTTAACAGAAGAAAACATAATTTATGCTTACCTGATAAATTCCTTTCTTCTGTAGTGTGATCAGTCCACGGCCCGCCCTGTTTTTAAGGCAGGTAAATATTTTTTAATTTATACTCCAGTCACCACTTCACCCTTGGCTTTTCCTTTCTCGTTGGTCCTTGGTCGAATGACTGGGAGTGACGTAGAGGGGAGGAGCTATATGCAGCTCTGCTGGGTGAATCCTCTTGCACTTCCTGTTGGGGAGGAGTAATATCCCAGAAGTAATGATGACCCGTGGACTGATCACACTACAGAAGAAAGGAATTTATCAGGTAAGCATAAATTATGTTTTTTCTACACATATACATGCTGTGGTGCTTCAGATATGACTGTACACATGCGTTTTTCTACACGTATACATGCTGTGGTGCTTTAGATATGTGTTTGTACAGAATATAACTTTTTCTCATTTTACTTTCTGTTGAATTTTTTACCCCGTTCAACCTCAGTTTACTTTCACACCGAGATATTAATCATTTTATATCACAGTTGGATTTCAGATGTATGTCTTAAAGGGACACTGAACCCAATTTTTTTCTTTCATGTTTCAGATAGAGCATGCAATTTTAAGAAACTTTCTAATTTACTCCTATTATCAACTTTTCTTCATTCTCTTGCTATCATTATTCGAAAAAGAAGGAATCTAACTTTTTTTTTTTTTTTTTTTTTTTTTGTTCAGTACTCTGGACAGCACTTTTTAATTGGTGGATGAATTTATCCACCAATCAGCAAGAACAACCCAGGTTGTTCACCAAAAATAAGCCGGCATCTAAACTTACATTCTTGCATTTCAACTAAAGATACCAAGAGAATGAAGAAAATTTGATAATAGGAGTAAATTAGAAAGTTGCTTAAAATTTCATGCTCTATCTGAATTACAAAAGAAAAAAAATCGGGTTCAATGTCCCTTTAAACCTTTAGTTGATAGATTGAGATACAATATGTAGCAATGGAAATACATTTTGCTACATATTCCAGCCCTATTTGGTTAAAAAGTTATGTGGGTGCATTTACATTTTAAATAGAAGAATGTAGCAATATACTTCCATTAGCAAAAAATGTTTCTAGTAAAAGTTTAGTATTTTTCAGCGGCAAAGACACATAGCCTCGTGCACCAGCAGTCAAACACCACACCTCAAAGAGTCAGCGGTGGCTTGCAGGTGTCTAGTATATTGTTTTTGGTGTATGTCCCATGTAAAATGTACAGTCCATTTTTCTCGGTGGTGGAGAGAATTTGTTTCTAAAAAATGGATGAAAGGAACAAAACTCTTGTAAAATGATTGCTTTTAGAAATCATCTGATACATTAATGTATTTTAAGTATTGATTCTATGCATTAAGTAATATATAAATATATATATTTTATTATTATTATTTTTTCTATAATTTTTTTATAGGAAGTGACATTATTTTTGGTTTCTGACAATTAACTGTTTGTTTAGAAAAGGATTTCTCACCTAGGTTTTGGAACTGAGACAGTTTTGATATACTTTACAGCGGAATTCAAGAATTCTTTTATATTAGAGGAATTCTAACAAATTTCCAAAACAACCGTGTCTGAGCTGGCAGAGACATTTCAGTTTGTCTTTGAATTTTTTTTACAGTTGGCTAAGGCCTTAATAGCTGTATTAGTCAGTGACGCCATACAGGCCCTAGCTAGAGTCATTTTAATACGTAGCCACAGGAATTGAATCCATCACACTGTAGCTTGCAAAGAGGTCAAATGAAGTCGCAGCTCAATTCTGCCTTTGAGGTAAAAGCAGGATTTTGTATCTGCATGTTTGGTATGTGCAGACCTCACGCATATTGAAATAAAGGCACAAAGCTTTTGCTATTTTTCTGCCAAAGTAAACACACTCCAGTCAGCAGCGTTTGGGCCTGGGCATTTTGAACATAAAGCCATACAGTCTTCCAGTACTGAAAACATTATACTACTGGAATGAAGCTTAATTTCCCAGGTATGTTGGGAACGTTGTGATCATTTTTTATATGTTTCTGACAGATCATCAGTTGTCATTATAATTAAAGCAGTGTGTTAATCCCTAGCAATTTGCAGATATACCTTAAAATCGATTTCCTTTCTAACTTTGCTATCTTTTCTACAGAAATAAACTGCTAATATGCTCAGACGTACAGTGTACTCCTTTGCGTTTGCTTTATAAGCTTGACACCTCCATCTAAATGACTACTTGCCTTATGCTTTTGTTGATAACCCAGCCCTGTTTTTGCTAACTTTATCTGTTACAATGACACCGTTAACATCAATAGAAGACAATTTTTCACCTTATTGATTTGTTTTAGGGTCAAATAAATTTGTCTTCTTTTCACGTATAATATCACAATCCAAAAAAAACAAATGGAAATTGATATTATTGGGATCCCCGTTTTTTTAATGCTCCACGAAGTCATTGCAAGTAAAGGTCAGCTCATATTAAAGTAATGGTAAATCTGAGCGTTTAACAAACGCTCCAATTTACCATCACTAAGAGTCAAGTGGAGGTTCAGTGATCATATATGTAAAAAAGGGTGCTAAACTCACCCTTTCTGTGCCCTTGCACATCACTAAACTTAGCGGCTTCGGCCGCCCACGGCACATCGGTCTCCTTGTTTTAGTTTTCAGATGCCTTTAAGGCAGTGCTTTCCAAACTGTGTGTCGGGACACACTAGTGTGTCGGCAGCAGTGTGTAGGTGTGTCCCTGCTTCAGCGCAATATTTTTTAAATTTAATTTTTTTTTTTGGGGGGGGGTTTCTGACTTTCCGCCTGCTATGCATATCACATGGTTGACACGATTGATACCTAGTGGGTCACAGATCATCTTAACCAATTAACACAGCTCAGTGGGAACTGAAACTATTCCCATTGGCGGCTTTGGCGGCACATTGGCTCCTCACTGCACGTGTAGTCTCCTTAATTGGCTTGTGACTGCATGTGTAGTCAGTGAGTGGGACAGCAGTGTGTTTGCAGCGCGGGCAGTAGTCAGTATGGCTCACGGAGCTCTAAGGGCGGCAGTTTAAACGCTGAGCTGAAGTCAGAGGTTTTTTTTGCAGCTAACTCCCAGTAGTGCATTGCTGTTCCTGCTCTTGATATATGGATAGGAAGTGGAAGCTTAAAAATGCTTGATGATGAAATGTGAGTGTCTTTATCTAATATTCCACCAAATATTCAGAAATTGTGTTCATCCCATCAACCTCATACATCCCATTAAAATAGTAAGTAGCTATTGGTGTTATTAAACTTTTTTTAAATTCTTGCACATACATACTGTTACTTGTAAATACATTATTATATAATTTATGTATGTGTCCGTATATTTTAAAACAAGTTAGTTTAACATCCTTTTTGCTAGTACAACTGAATTAATTACCGTGTCGCGAAATGATGTAGGTCTAAAAAGTGTGTCACCAACATGAAAAGTTTGGAAAGCTCTGCTTTAAGGAGTAGGTTATGAAGGTTGTACGTCTTTCTCTGCAGCATCTGATCATATTGTAATGATTTGTTCAGTTATTTTGTATTCCAAACATGTGTAAAGTTCAATATTGTGCTGTGGAAATTAATTTAATGATTTAATTCATATACATAAAACTTTTTAAGTCTTACATTTACATGTCCATGGTCTGCCCGAATTAGTATTATTATTATATAAAATAGTGTACAAACACTACTGCACATACTGTTCTTTAAAGTACAGAGCTACTTAAGGGACAGTCTACATGAAAATTGTTCTTGTTTAAAAAGATAATCGCTTTATTACCCATTCCCCAGTTTTGCACAACCAACACTGTTATATTAATACACTTTTTACCTCTGTGATTACCTTGTGCTGTCTGCCCCCCTTATCTCAGTGCTTTTTACAATATTGCATTTGAGCCAATCAGTGGCGGTTCTTGTATAACCATCTTTATTCTCCATGGGAGTAAGCACATTGTTATCTATATGTCACACAGGAACTAGCACTGTCTGGCTGTTTTGCAAAAATTTAAAAAGCTAAAAAAAACCACAGAAATAAGAGGTGGCCTGCAGAGGCTTAGAAACAGGAAAACTATAAAGTATATTAATATAACAATGTTGGTGTTATCTGTCTTTTTAAACAATAAAACAAAAAAATTAAGTAGACTGTCCCCTTTAACTAATCTTTTTTATTTATTTATTTTTTCTTTGAAGCTGCAGACTCGTTTTCTCATCCTGCAAAATAATTTATCTATAGGTTTGATTAATGATCTCTCCTTGGGCTGAGCCTTTAACAAAAACTAGTAAACGTGTTTGTCCTTTTCAGACGTAGAGAGGAAACTGCAAGATGAGAGGATAGCCAAGCAGAGGTTAGAGAACGGCTTACTGGAAGCCGAGAAACAGTGCTCCATGCTGGACTGTGATGTCAAGCAAGCCAAGCAAAAGATAAGCGAGTTGGAGGCTCTCAAAGACAAGCTCAACGAGGATGTGAGTATACATGAAAAGTAGGATTGAAAACCAAAGATAATTACAGGTTTCATATTTTTTCTTTTCCCAGAGTTTGCCAATAATATCTACTGATTAGGGCATAGTCCCATCAAACGCTTACACATGCACTTTACATTTATTTATACATTATCAGAATATAAAGATGTTCTCAGATAACGCACTATGTAACAGGATGTAAGTTCTTATGAGAAGGGCTTACAAATACTTGTACATGAACTACTTATTAAGTTTATTTATTATATTTGGGACAAATTGTCTATATTACTAATTAGAATTTAGAATATATATTAAGGGAATTAACCAACAATAACACAAAAAAATTGAAGGCTAATGAAACACAAGATCTTTCTTTCCTGAGTCAGGCGGAGCAGGCAATTAAAATAATAATAATAATAAAAAAGTTCCAACTTATATTATCAAAATTTGTTTTCTCTTTGATTCTCTGTTGAATAGCATACCTAGTTTAAAACAAAACTGCTGCCAGGTGTGTGCATTCTACAATACCTACCTCAGTATGCTCTTCAACAAAGGACAGCAAGAGGACAGAATTAATTTGATAGTAGGAGTACAGTTTAAACTTTTTTCTTTAAAAGTGCATGCTTTATCTGATTGATGAAAGAAAAATTTTAGGTTTCACGTCCATCTTAAATTCACTCTTTTTGTTGTTTAACCCCCCCCCCCATACACTTTAGAACTGCTTTGTTGTAGAGCTTATGCTCAGAAAATCCTGAGAGTGGTCTTTTTTGACATCATCACTAGCATTAATTGGCCGATTCTTTGAGATTCATGCAGGATAACATCCTATAATATAAAATGCCAAGTGTGTTTGTTCAAAGCTGTCATGCGCAGTAGAGACAGCACGAGGACAAACACACCTGGCCTTACCTGATCTGCTGTTTGGCACGGTGCGGCAAAAGTGGGCGTGGCCGGCGTGGTGGGGCCGGGCAAGGTCGGGGAGAGACAAAAAGAGATGGGAAATAGCTGAAGAGAGAGCAAAAGAGAGGGGAAAGAGCAAAAGAGAGGAGGGAGAGAGAGCAAAAGAGAGGGGAAAGAGCAAAAGAGAGGGGAAAGAGCAAAAGAGAGGGGAAAGAGCAAAAGAGAGGGAAGAGAGAGAAAATCAGAGGGGAAGAGAGAAAATCAGAGCGGGAGAGAGCAAAAGAGAGGGGGAAAGAGAGCAGAAGAGAGAGAGCAAAAGAGAGGGGGGAGAGAAGGGGGAGAGAGCAATAGAGAGGGGGAGAAAGAGCAAACGAGAGGGATGGAGAGAGAGAGCAAAATAGAGGGGGGGAGAGAGAGCAAAAGAGACGGGGGGAGAGAGCAAAAGAGAGGGGGAGAGAGAGCGCGCAAAAGAGGGGGGAGAGAGCGCGCAAAAGAGGGGGGAGAGAGCGCGCAAAAGAGAGGGGGAGAGAGAGAGCAAAAGAGAGGGATGGAGAGAGCGCAAAAGAGAGGGATGGAGAGAGAGCAAAAGAGAGGGGGGGAGAGAGCAAAAGAGAGGGATGGAGAGAGTAAAAGAGAGGGGGAGAGAGAGAGCGCAAAAGAGAGGGTAGAGAGAGAGAGCGCAAAAGAGAGGGGGAGAGAGAGCGCGCAAAAGAGAGGGGGGGAGAGAGCGCGCAAATGAGAGGGGGAGAGAGAGAGCGCAAAAGAGAGGGGGGAGAGAGAGCGCAAAAAAGAGAGGGTGGAGAAAGGGAGCAAAAGAGAGGGGAAAGAGCAAAAGAAAGGGTAGAGAGAGCAAAAGAAAGGGTAGAGAGAGCAAACGAGAGGGGGTAGAGAGAGCAAACGAGAGGGGGTAGAGAGAGCAAAAGAGGTGGAGCAAGAGAGGGGGAGAGAGCACAAAACAGAGGAGAGAGAGCGAGCAAAGTAGAGGGAAGAGAGAGAAAATCAGAGGGGGAGAGAGCAAAAGGGGGGATGGAGAGAGAGATCAAAAGAGAGGGATGGAGAGAGAGAGCAAAAGAGAGGGATGGAGAGAGAGAGCAAAAGAGAGGGGGGGAGAGAGAGCAAAAGAAGGGGGAGAGAGAGGGATGGAGATAGAGAGCAAAAGAGAGGGGAAAGAGACAGAGCAAAAGAGAGGGGGAGAGAGAGCGCGCAAAAGAGAGGGGGAGAGAGAGCGCAAAAGAGAGGGGGGAGAGAGAGAGCACAAAAGAGAGGGGGGAGAGAGAGCGCAAAAGAGAGAGGGGAGAGAGAGAGCGCAAAAGAGAGGGGGGAGAGAGAGAGCGCAAAAGAGAGGGGGGAGAGAGAGCACAAAAGAGAGGGGGGAGAGAGTGCAAAACAGAGGGGGGTGGAGAGAGCGCAAAAGAGAGGGGGGGAGAGAGAGAGCTAAAAAGAGAGGGGGAGAGAGAGAGCGCAAAAGAGAGGGGGAGAGAGAGAGCGCAAAAGAGAGGGGGAGAGAGAGAGCGCAAAAGAGAGGGGGAGAGAGAGAGCGCAAAAGAGAGGGGGAGAGAGAGAGCGCAAAAGAGGGGGAGAGAGAGAGAGCGCCAAAGAGAGGGGGAGAGAGAGCGCCAAAGAGAGGGGGAGAGAGAGCGCAAAAGAAAGAGGGGTGAGAGAGCGCAAAAGAGAGGGGGAGAGAGAGCGCAAAAGAAAGAGGGGTGAGAGAGCGCAAAAGAGAGGGGGAGAGAGAGCGCAAAAGAGAGGGGGGAGAGAGAGAGCGCAAAAGAGAGGGGGGGAGAGAGAGAGCGCAAAAGAGAGGGGGGGGAGAGAGAGCGCAAAAGAGAGGGGGGAGAGAGAACGCGCAAAAGAGAGGAGGGGAGAGAGCAAAAGAGAGGGTGGAGAGGGGAAAGATCAAAAGGAAAGGGGAGAGAGAGCAAAAGAGAGGGGGGGGGAGAGAGCAAGGGGTGGGACCACTGTACTGCAAAAGATGGCCCGTGTAAACGGGCTTTAGGACTAGTTTATATATAGTCCGCTGCTCTGTACTTTGGCAAATCCACGTTATTTTGTTTATAGAACACCCACAGCCCAGTCCCTTGTATAAAAACATACATGACCGCATTAAAAACTATTTCAGTTACCTTTTCATTTTCCAGATCGCATCCACAGCTCTAAGCCCAAGTTTTACTGTATTTAAGTTTTCCTGGTTGTTGCAGAATGAATCGTTGTCTTTTACATTGTAACATATAAGCCAAAATGTGTTAATCTGAATTATTTTACTTGTGCTTAGGTTAAAAACTTAACATTAAAAACTGAGCAAGAGACGCAGAAAAGAAGCCTGACACAGAACGACTTGAAAATGCAGCTGCAGCAGGTGAACAGTTTGAAGATGTCTGAAAAACAACTTAAACAAGAGATCAATCATCTAACAGAGATAAAACTGAACCTGGAGAAACAGAACACTGAGCTGCGCAAGTAAGAGTCAGAAGCCCATAATGAGTCTGTAAGACCGATGTCTGCAGTCGCAGATAGAAAATTTAGAGTCAAAATAGTGCACGCTATGCAGCCAGATAGGGTTAATGGGACAAGCAAAGTGGGATTTTTAAATCTGAGAGCTCTGGGTGTTGGTGCGGCATTGCTTAGACATTTGTATGTGTAGCACTGTTTTTTGGGAATGTAGGTCAGAGCTATGTCTATTTTATTTCTATATTTAGGCCAGACAGTATGTGTATATTAGCCAGGTATAAGGTGCTGTTACTGTAAGATCTTTGCTTTTTGTGCCTGTGAATAGAATAAGGGGTACTATGATTTCATATGAGGCAGGGAGGACATTCTAATATATATTCTTGATATAATGAAGCTGAATCACCTGAAATGTGCAAGGCAGCAGCATGGTCTTCCCTGTATATGTTCACTAAATTTGACTAATGCAGTGTGTGAGCCTCTCAGCAAATATCATTTGATAGGTCGTTCTTTTTTTTCTTTCTTTTTTTTTTAATGTCTGACCTCTCTTCTCAGTACTTGAGTAGTCATTTCTTTCATGTAATTAGCAAGAGTCCATGAGCTAGTGACGTATGGGATATACATTCCTACCAGGAGGGGCAAAGTTTCCCAAACCTTAAAATGCCTATAAATACACCCCTCACCACACCCACAATTCAGTTTTACAAACTTTGCCTCCGATGGAGGTGGTGAAGTAAGTTTGTGCTAGATTCTACGTTGATATGCGCTCCGCAGCAAGTTGGAGCCCGGTTTTCCTCTCAGCGTGCAGTGAATGTCAGAGGGATGTGAGGAGAGTATTGCCTATTTGAATGCAGTGATCTCCTTCTAAGGGGTCTATTTCATAGGTTCTCTGTTATCGGTCGTAGAGATTCATCTCTTACCTCCCTTTTCAGATCGACGATATACTCTTATATATACCATTACCTCTGCTGATTCTCGTTTCAGTACTGGTTTGGCTATCTGCTATATGTAGATGAGTGTCCTGGGGTAAGTAAGTCTTATTTTCTGTGACACTCCTAGCTATGGTTGGGCACTTTGTTTATAAAGTTCTAAATATATGTATTCAAACATTTATTTGCCTTGACTCAGAATGTTCAACTTTCCTTATTTTTCAGACAGTCAGTTTCATATTTGGGATAATGCATTTTAATTTAACATTCTTTACCTTAAAATTTGACTTTTTCCCTGTGGGCTGTTAGGCTCGCGGGGGCTGAAAATGCTTCATTTTATTGCGTCATTCTTGGCGCGGACTTTTTTGGCGCAAAAATTCTATTTCCGTTTCCGGCGTCATACATGTCGCCGGAAGTTGCGTCATTTTTTGACGTTATTTTGCGCCAAAAATGTTGGCGTTCCGGATGTGGCGTCATTTTTGGCGCCAAAAAGCATTTAGGCGCCAAATAATGTGGGCGTCTTATTTGGCGCGAAAAAATATGGGCGTCACTTTTGTCTCCACATTATTTAAGTCTCATTTTCTTCTGTTATGTGTGATCAGTCCACGGGTCATCATTACTTCTGGGATATAACTCCTCCCCAACAGGAAATGCAAGAGGATTCACCCAGCAGAGCTGCATATAGCTCCTCCCCTCTACGTCAGTCCCAGTCATTCTCTTGCACCCAACGACTAGATAGGATGTGTGAGAGGACTATGGTGATTATACTTAGTTTTTATGACTTCAATCAAAAGTTTGTTATTTTACAATAGCACCGGAGCGTGTTATTACTTCTCTGGCAGACTTTGAGGAAGAATCTACCAGAGTTTTTTACTATGATTTTAACCGGAGTAGTTAAGATCATATTGCTGTTCTCGGCCATCTGAGGGAGGTAAAAGCTTCAGATCAGGGGACAGCGGGCAGATGAATCTGCATTGAGGTATGTAGCAGTTTTTATTTTCTGAATGGAATTGATGAGAAAATCCTGCTATACCGTTATAATGACATGTATGTATACACTTCAGTATTCTGGGAATGGTATTTCACCGGAACTACTCTGTTAAGGTTACTAATCCTTTTAATAAGTATTATCATGTTAAACGTTTTTGCTGGAATGTAGAATCGTTTACATTGCTGAGGTACTGAGTGAATAAATGTTTGGGCATTATTTTCCACTTGGCAGTTTGCTTTAAATTGTGACAGTTTCGTTTCTCTTCACTGCTGTGTGTGAGAGGGAGGGGCCGTTTTTGGCGCTCTTTGCTACGCATCAAAAATTTCCAGTCAGCTACTATTATATTTCCTGCATGATCCGGCTCATCTCTGACAGATCTCAGGGGTCTTCAAACTTCTTTGAAGGGAGGTACATTCTCTCAGCAGAGCTGTGAGAATTTTATATTGACTGTGAATAAAAACTTTTCTCTGTAATTTTATGTCAATTTAGTTATTGTTATTTACTAATGGGAACAAACCTTTGCTAAAAGTTGTGTTATTTTAAAGTTGATGCTATAACTGTTTTTCAGTTCATTATCTCAACTGTCATTTAATCGTTTAAGTACCTCTTTGAGGCACAGTACGTTTTTGCTAAAAAAGATATAACCAGGTTGCAAGTTATTGCTAGTGTGTTAAACATGTCTGACTCAGAGGAAGATGTCTGTGTCATTTGTTCCAATGCCAAGGTGGAGCCCAATAGAAATTTATGTACTAACTGTATTGATGCTACTTTAAATAAAAGTCAATCTGTACAATGTGAACAAATTTCACCAAACTGCGAGGGGAGAGTTATGCCGACTAACTCGCCTCACGCGGCAGTACCTGCATCTCCCGCCCGGGAGGTGAGTGATATTATGGCGCCTAGTACATCTGGGCGGCCATTACAGATAACATTACATGATATGGCTGCTGTTATGACTGAAGTTTTGTCTAAATTACCAGAACTAAGAGGCAAGCGTGATCACTCTGGGGTGAGAACAGAGTGCGCTGACAATACTAGGGCCATGTCTGATACTGCGTCACAGATTGCAGAGCATGAGGACGGAGAGCTTCATTCTGTGGGTGACGGTTCTGATCCAAACAGATTGGATTCAGATATTTCAAATTTTAAATTTAAATTGGAGAACCTCCGTGTATTACTAGGGGAGGTCTTAGCAGCTCTTAATGATTGTAACACCGTTGCAATACCAGAGAAACTGTGTAGGTTGGATAAATACTTTGCGGTACCGGCGAGTACTGACGTTTTTCCTATACCTAAGAGATTAACTGAAATTGTTACTAAGGAGTGGGATAGACCCGGTGTGCCGTTCTCACCCCCTCCAATATTTAGAAAGATGTTTCCAATAGACGCCACCACTCGGGACTTATGGCAAACGGTCCCTAAGGTGGAGGGAGCAGTTTCTACTTTAGCTAAGCGTACCACTATCCCGGTGGAGGATAGCTGTGCCTTTTCAGATCCAATGGATAAAAAATTAGAGGGTTACCTTAAGAAAATGTTTGTTCAACAAGGTTTTATATTGCAACCCCTTGCATGTATCGCGCCGATTACGGCTGCGGCAGCATTTTGGATTGAGTCTCTGGAAGAGAACCTTAGTTCATCTACGCTAGACGACATTATGGACAGGCTTAAAGTCCTTAAACTAGCTAATTCATTCATTTCGGAGGCCGTAGTACATTTAACCAAACTTACGGCTAAGAACTCAGGATTCGCCATACAGGCACGTAGGGCACTGTGGCTAAAATCCTGGTCAGCTGATGTTACTTCTAAGTCCAAATTACTTAATATACCTTTCAAGGGGCAGTCTTTATTTGGGCCCGGTTTGAAAGAAATTATCGCTGACATTACAGGAGGTAAGGGCCACGCCCTACCTCAAGACAAAGCCAAAGCTAAGGCTAGACAGTCTAATTTTCGTCCCTTTCGGAATTTCAAAACAGGAGCAGCATCAACCTCCACTGCACCAAAACAGGAAGGAGCTGTTGCTCGTTACAGGCAAGGCTGGAAGCCTAACCAGTCCTGGAACAAGGGCAAACAGGCCAGGAAACCTACTGCTGCCCCAAAGACAGCATGAACCGAGAGCCCCCGATCCGGGACCGGATCTAGTGGGGGGCAGACTTTCTCTCTTCGCCCAGGCCTGGGCAAGAGATGTTCAGGATCCCTGGGCGCTAGAGATCATATCTCAGGGATACCTTCTAGACTTCAAATTATCTCCCCCAAGAGGGAGATTTCATCTGTCAAGGTTGTCAACAAACCAGATAAAGAAAGAAGCGTTTCTACGCTGTGTACAAGATCTGTTATTAATGGGAGTGATCCATCCGGTTCCGCGGTCGGAACAAGGACAAGGGTTCTACTCAAACCTGTTTGTGGTTCCCAAAAAAGAGGGAACTTTCAGGCCAATCTTAGATTTAAAGATTCTAAACAAATTCCTAAGAGTTCCATCGTTCAAAATGGAAACTATTCGGACAATCTTGCCCATGATCCAAAAGGGTCAGTACATGACCACAGTGGATTTAAAAGATGCTTACCTTCACATACCGATCCACAAAGATCATCACCGGTATCTACGGTTTGCCTTCCTAGACAGGCACTACCAGTTTGTAGCTCTTCCATTCGGATTGGCTACGGCCCCAAGAATCTTCACAAAGATTCTAGGTGCCCTTCTGGCGGTACTAAGACCACGAGGGATTTCGGTAGCTCCGTACCTAGACGACATTCTAATACAAGCTTCAAGCTTTCAAACTGCCAAGTCTCATACAGAGTTAGTTCTGGCATTTCTAAGGTCGCATGGATGGAAAGTGAACGAAAAGAAGAGTTCTCTTTTTCCTCTCACAAGAGTCCCATTCTTGGGGACTCTTATAGATTCTGTAGAAATGAAGATTTACCTGACAGAAGACAGGTTAACAAAGCTTCAAAATGCATGCCGTGTCCTTCATTCCATTCAACACCCGTCAGTAGCTCAATGCATGGAGGTGATCGGCTTAATGGTAGCGGCAATGGACATAGTACCTTTTGCACGCCTACACCTCAGACCGCTGCAATTGTGCATGCTAAGTCAGTGGAATGGGGATTACTCAGATTTGTCCCCTACTCTGAATCTGAATCAAGAGACCAGAAATTCTCTTCTATGGTGGCTTCATCGGCCACACCTGTCCAGGGGGATGCCATTCAGCAGCCCAGACTGGACAATTGTAACTACAGACGCCAGCCTACTAGGTTGGGGCGCTGTCTGGAATTCTCTGAAGGCTCAGGGATTATGGAATCAGGAGGAGAGCCTCCTTCCAATAAACATTCTGGAATTGAGAGCAGTTCTCAATGCCCTTCTGGCTTGGCCCCAATTAACAACTCGGGGGTTCATCAGGTTTCAGTCGGACAATATCACGACTGTAGCTTACATCAACCATCAGGGGGGGACAAGAAGCTCCCTAGCAATGATGGAAGTATCAAAGATAATTCGCTGGGCAGAGTCTCACTCTTGCCACCTGTCAGCAATCCACATCCCGGGAGTGGAGAACTGGGAGGCGGATTTCTTGAGTCGCCAGACTTTTCATCCGGGGGAGTGGGAACTTCATCCGGAGGTCTTTGCCCAAATACTTCGACGTTGGGGCAGACCAGAGATAGATCTCATGGCGTCTCGCCAGAACGCCAAACTTCCTCACTACGGGTCCAGATCCAGGGATCCGGGAGCGGTTCTGATAGATGCTTTGACAGCACCTTGGAACTTCGGGATGGCTTATGTGTTTCCACCCTTCCCGCTGCTTCCTCGATTGATTGCCAAAATCAAACAGGAGAGAGCATCAGTGATCCTAATAGCACCTGCATGGCCACGCAGGACTTGGTATGCAGATCTAGTGGACATGTCATCCTGTCCGCCTTGGTCTCTACCTCTAAGACAGGACCTTCTGATACAGGGTCCGTTCAAACATCAAAATCTAACTTCTCTGAAGCTGACTGCTTGGAAATTGAACGCTTGATTTTATCAAAACGTGGTTTTTCTGAGTCGGTTATTGATACCCTGATACAGGCTAGGAAGCCTGTTACCAGAAAGATTTATCATAAAATATGGCGTAAATACCTATACTGGTGCGAATCCAAACGTTACTCCTGGAGTAAGGTTAGGATCCCTAGGATATTGTCCTTTCTACAAGAAGGCTTAGAAAAGGGTTTATCGACTAGTTCATTAAAGGGACAGATTTCAGCTCTGTCCATCTTGTTACACAGGCGTCTGTCAGAAAGTCCAGACGTCCAGGCCTTTTGTCAGGCTTTAGCTAGGATCAAGCCTGTGTTTAAAGCTGTTGCTCCACCATGGAGTTTAAACTTAGTTCTTAACGTTTTACAGGGTGTTCCGTTTGAACCCCTTCATTCCATTGATATAAAATTGTTATCTTGGAAAGTTCTGTTTTTAATGGCTATTTCCTCGGCTCGAAGAGTCTCTGAGTTATCAGCATTACATTGTGATTCTCCTTATCTGATTTTTCACTCAGACAAGGTAGTTCTGCGTACTAAACCTGGGTTCTTACCTAAGGTAGTCACTAACAGGAATATCAATCAAGAGATTGTTGTTCCATCCTTGTGTCCAAATCCTTCTTCAAAGAAGGAACGTCTTCTACACAATCTGGATGTAGTTCGTGCCCTCAAGTTCTACTTGCAGGCAACTAAAGATTTTCGTCAAACTTCTTCCCTGTTTGTCGTTTATTCTGGACAGAGGAGAGGTCAAAAAGCTTCTGCTACCTCTCTCTCTTTTTGGCTTCGTAGCATAATACGTTTAGCCTATGAGACTGCTGGACAGCAGCCTCCTGAAAGAATTACAGCTCACTCCACTAGAGCTGTGGCTTCCACTTGGGCCTTTAAGAATGAGGCCTCTGTTGAACAGATTTGCAAGGCTGCAACTTGGTCTTCGCTTCATACTTTTTCCAAATTTTACAAATTTGACACTTTTGCTTCTTCGGAGGCTATTTTTGGGAGAAAGGTTCTTCAGGCAGTGGTTCCTTCTGTATAATGAGCCTGCCTATCCCTCCCGTCATCCGTGTACTTTTGCTTTGGTATTGGTATCCCAGAAGTAATGATGACCCGTGGACTGATCACACATAACAGAAGAAAACATAATTTATGCTTACCTGATAAATTCCTTTCTTCTGTTGTGTGATCAGTCCACGGCCCGCCCTGTTTTTAAGGCAGGTAAATAGTTTTTAAATTATACTCCAGTCACCACTTCACCCTTGGTTACTCCTTTCTCGTTGATTCTTGGTCGAATGACTGGGACTGACGTAGAGGGGAGGAGCTATATGCAGCTCTGCTGGGTGAATCCTCTTGCATTTCCTGTTGGGGAGGAGTTATATCCCAGAAGTAATGATGACCCGTGGACTGATCACACAACAGAAGAAAGGAATTTATCAGGTAAGCATAAATTATGTTTTTTATTGCTTCTGGTTGCTAGAAGCTTGTTCTTTGGCATTTTTTCCCATTCCTGAAACTGTCATTTAAGGAATTTGATCAATTTTGCTTTATATGTTGTTTTCTCCAACATAGGTGTGTCCGGTCCACGGCGTCATCCTTACTTGTGGGATATTCTCTTCCCCAACAGGAAATGGCAAAGAGCCCAGCAAAGCTGGTCACATGATCCCTCCTAGGCTCCGCCTACCCCAGTCATTCTCTTTGCCGTTGTACAGGCAACATCTCCACGGAGATGGCTTAGAGTTTTTTAGTGTTTAACATGCAGATAAGGTGGTTTTACGTACTAAACCTGGTTTTCTTCCAAAAGTTGTTTCTAACAAAAACATTAACCAGGAGATTATCGTACCTTCTCTGTGTCCGAAACCAGTTTCAAAGAAGGAACGTTTGTTGCACAATTTGGATGTTGTTCGCGCTCTAAAATTCTATTTAGATGCTACAAAGGATTTTAGACAAACATCTTCCTTGTTTGTTGTTTATTCCGGTAAAAGGAGAGGTCAAAAAGCAACTTCTACCTCTCTCTCTTTTTGGATTAAAAGCATCATCAGATTGGCTTACGAGACTGCCGGACGGCAGCCTCCCGAAAGAATCACAGCTCATTCCACTAGGGCTGTGGCTTCCACATGGGCCTTCAAGAACGAGGCTTCTGTTGATCAGATATGTAGGGCAGCGACTTGGTCTTCACTGCACACTTTTACCAAATTTTACAAGTTTGATACTTTTGCTTCTTCTGAGGCTATTTTTGGGAGAAAGGTTTTGCAAGCCGTGGTGCCTTCCATTTAGGTGACCTGATTTGCTCCCTCCCTTCATCCGTGTCCTAAAGCTTTGGTATTGGTTCCCACAAGTAAGGATGACGCCGTGGACCGGACACACCTATGTTGGAGAAAACAGAATTTATGTTTACCTGATAAATTACTTTCTCCAACGGTGTGTCCGGTCCACGGCCCGCCCTGGTTTTTTTAATCAGGTCTGATAATTTATTTTCTTTAACTACAGTCACCACGGTACCATATGGTTTCTCCTATGCAAATATTCCTCCTTAACGTCGGTCGAATGACTGGGGTAGGCGGAGCCTAGGAGGGATCATGTGACCAGCTTTGCTGGGCTCTTTGCCATTTCCTGTTGGGGAAGAGAATATCCCACAAGTAAGGATGACGCCGTGGACCGGACACACCGTTGGAGAAAGTAATTTATCAGGTAAACATAAATTCTGTTTTTTTCTTTTACATATTGCAAGATGTTCCACGTTGCAACTGAGTCAGAAGATACTTCAGGAAAATCACTGCACAGTGCTGGAGCTACCAAGCTAAGTGTATCTGCTATAAACTTTTTGGTATCTGTTTCTCCAGCTGTTATTTGTATTGCATGTCATGTCAAACTTATTAATGCAGATAAAATTTCCTTTAGTACTGTTACATTACCTGTTGCTGTTCCGTCAACATCTAATTTTCAGAGTGTTCCTGATAACATAAGAGATTTTATTTTTTTTTAAATCCATTAAGAAGGCTATGTCTGTTATTTCTCCTTCTAGTATACATAAAAGTCTTTTAAAACTTCTCTTTTTTCAGATGAATTTTTAAATGAACATCATCATTCTGATACTGATAATAGTTCTTCTGGTTCAGAGGTTTCTGTCTCAGAGGTTGATGCTGATAAATCTTTGTATTTGTTCAAGATGGAATTTATTCGTTCTTTACTTAAAGAAGTGTTATTTGCATTAGAAATAGAGGATTCTGGTCCTCTTGATACTAAATGTAAACGTTTAAATAAGGTTTTTTAAATCTCCTGTAGTTATTCCAGAAGTGTTTTATCTCCCTGATGCTATTTCTGAAGTAATTTCCAGGGAATGGAATAATTTGGGTAATTTATTTTACTCCTTCTAGACGTTTAAGCAAATTATATCCTGTGCCATCTGACAGATTAGAGTTTTTTGGGACAAAAATCCCTAAGGTTATGGGGCTGTCTCTACTCCTGCTAATGTACTACTATTCCTACGGCAGATAGTACTTCATTTAAGGATCCTTTAGATAGGAAAATTGAATCCTTTCTAAGAAAAGCTTACTTATGTTCAGGTAATCTTCTTAGACCTGCTATATTTTTAGCGGATGTTGCTGCAGCTTCAACTTTTTGGTTAGAAGCTTTAGCGCAACAAGTAACAGATCATAATTTTATAGCATTATTATTATTCTATAACATGCTAATAATTTTATTGGTGATACCATCTTTTGATATCATTAGAGTTGATGTCAGGTATATGTCTCTAGCTATTTTAGCTAGAACAGCTTTATGGATTAAACTTGGAATGCTGACATGTCTTCTAAGTCAACTTTGCTTTCTTTCCAGGGTAAATAATCATTTCTCCAACATAGGTGTGTCCGGTCCACGGCGTCATCCTTACTTGTGGGATATTCTCTTCCCCAACAGGAAATGGCAAAGAGCCCAGCAAAGCTGGTCACATGATCCCTCCTAGGCTCCGCCTACCCCAGTCATTCTCTTTGCCGTTGTACAGGCAACATCTCCACGGAGATGGCTTAGAGTTTTTTAGTGTTTAACTGTAGTTTTTATTATTCAATCAAGAGTTTGTTATTTTGAAATAGTGCTGGTATGTACTATTTACTCAGAAACAGAAAAGAGATGAAGATTTCTGTTTGTATGAGGAAAATGATTTTAGCAACCGTCACTAAAATCCATGGCTGTTCCACACAGGACTGTTGAGAGCAATTAACTTCAGTTGGGGGAACAGTGAACAGTCTCTTGCTGCTTGAGGTATGACACATTCTAACAAGACGATGTAATGCTGGAAGCTGTCATTTTCCCTATGGGATCCGGTAAGCCATGTTTATTACGATCGTAAATAAGGGCTTCAAAAAGGGCTTATTAAGACTGTAGACTTTTTCTGGGCTAAATCGATTGATTATTAACACATATTTAGCCTTGAGGAATCATTTTATCTGGGTATTTTGATATAATAATATCGGCAGGCACTGTTTTAGACACCTTATTCTTTAGGGGCTTTCCCAAAGCATAGGCAGAGCCTCATTTTCGCGCCGGTGTTGCGCACTTGTTTTTGAGAGGCATGGCATGCAGTCGCATGTGAGAGGAGCTCTGATACTTAGAAAAGACTTTCTGAAGGCGTCATTTGGTATCGTATTCCCCTTTGGGCTTGGTTGGGTCTCAGCAAAGCAGATACCAGGGACTGTAAAGGGGTTAAAGTTCTAAACGGCTCCGGTTCCGTTATTTTAAGGGTTAAAGCTTCCAAATTTGGTGTGCAATACTTTTAAGGCTTTAAGACACTGTGGTGAAAATTTGGTGAATTTTGAACAATTCCTTCATGTTTTTTCGCAATTGCAGTAATAAAGTGTGTTCGGTTTAAAATTTAAAGTGACAGTAACGGTTTTATTTTAAAACGTTTTTTGTACTTTGTTATCAAGTTTATGCCTGTTTAACATGTCTGAACTACCAGATAGACTGTGTTCTGAATGTGGGGAAGCCAGAATTCCTATTCATTTAAATAAATGTGATTTATGTGACAATGACAATGATGCCCAAGATGATTCCTCAAGTGAGGGGAGTAAGCATGGTACTGCATCATTCCCTCCTTCGTCTACACGAGTCTTGCCCACTCAGGAGGCCCCTAGTACATCTAGCGCGCCAATACTCCTTACTATGCAACAATTAACGGCTGTAATGGATAATTCTGTCAAAAACATTTTAGCCAAAATGAACACTTATCAGCGTAAGCGCGACTGCTCTGTTTTAGATACTGAAGAGCATGACGACGCTGATAATAATATTTCTGAAGGGCCCCTAACCCAGTCTGATGGGGCCAGGGAGGTTTTGTCTGAGGGAGAAATTACTGATTCAGGGAACATTTCTCAACAAGCTGAACCTGATGTGATTGCATTTAAATTTAAGTTGGAACATCTCCGCATTCTGCTTAAGGAGGTATTATCCACTCTGGATGATTGTGACAAATTGGTCATCCCAGAGAAACTATGTAAAATGGACAAGTTCCTGGAGGTGCCGGGGCTCCCAGAAGCTTTTCCTATACCCAAGCGGGTGGCGGACATTGTTAATAAAGAATGGGAAAGGCCCGGTATTCCTTTCGTCCCTCCCCCCATATTTAAAAAATTGTTTCCTATGGTCGACCCCAGAAAGGACTTATGGCAGACAGTCCCCAAGGTCGAGGGAGCGGTTTCCACTTTAAACAAACGCACCACTATACCCATAGAGGATAGTTGTGCTTTCAAAGATCCTATGGATAAAAAATTAGAAGGTTTGCTTAAAAAGATGTTTGTTCAGCAGGGTTACCTTCTACAACCAATTTCATGCATTGTCCCTGTCGCTACAGCCGCATGTTTCTGGTTCGATGAGCTGATAAAGGCGGTCGATAGTGATTCTCCTCCTTTTGAGGAGATTATGGACAGAATCAATGCTCTCAAATTGGCTAATTCTTTCACCCTAGACGCCACTTTGCAATTGGCTAGGTTAGCGGCTAAGAATTCTGGGTTTGCTATTGTGGCGCGCAGAGCGCTTTGGTTGAAATCTTGGTCGGCTGATGCGTCTTCCAAGAACAAGCTACTTAACATTCCTTTCAAGGGGAAAACGCGGTTTGGCCCTGACTTGAAAGAGATTATCTCTGATATCACTGGGGGTAAGGGCCACGCCCTTCCTCAGGATCGGCCTTTCAAGGCAAAAAATAAACCTAATTTTCGTCCCTTTCGTAGAAACGGACCAGCCCAAAGTGCTACGTCCTCTAAGCAAGAGGGTAACTCTTCTCAAGCCAAGCCAGCTTGGAGACCAATGCAAGACTGGAACAAGGGAAAGCAGGCCAAGAAACCTGCCACTGCTACCAAGACAGCATGAAATGTTGGCCCCCGATCCGGGACCGGATCTGGTGGGGGGCAGACTCTCTCTCTTCGCTCAGGCTTGGGCAAGAGATGTTCTGGATCCTTGGGCGCTAGTAATAGTCTCCCAAGGTTATCTTCTGGAATTCAAGGGACTTCCCCCAAGGGGGAGGTTCCACAGGTCTCAGTTGTCTTCAGACCACATAAAAAGACAGGCATTCTTACATTGTGTAGAAGACCTGTTAAAAATGGGAGTGATTCATCCTGTTCCATTAAGAGAACAAGGGATGGGGTTCTACTCCAATCTGTTTATAGTTCCCAAGAAAGAGGGAACGTTCAGACCAATCTTAGATCTCAAGATCTTAAACAAGTTTCTCAAGGTTCCATCGTTCAAGATGGAAACCATTCGAACAATTCTTCCTTCCATCCAGGAAGGTCAATTCATGACCACGGTGGATTTAAAGGATGCGTATCTACATATTCCTATCCACAAGGAACATCATCGGTTCCTGAGGTTCGCATTCCTGGACAAACATTACCAGTTCGTGGCGCTTCCTTTCGGATTAGCCACTGTTCCAAGGATTTTCACAAAGGTACTAGGGTCCCTTCTAGCTGTGCTAAGACCAAGGGGCATTGCTGTAGTACCTTACTTGGACGACATTCTGATTCAAGCGTCGTCCCTTCCTCAAGCAAAGGCTCACACGGACATTGTCCTGGCCTTTCTCAGATCTCACGGATGGAAAGTGAACGTGGAAAAGAGTTCTCTATCTCCGTCAACAAGGGTTCCCTTCTTGGGAACCATAATAGACTCCTTAGAAATGAGGATTTTTCTGACAGAGGCCAGAAAAACAAAACTTCTAGACTCTTGTCGGATACTTCATTCCGTTCCTCTTCCTTCCATAGCTCAGTGCATGGAAGTGATCGGGTTGATGGTAGCGGCAATGGACATAGTTCCTTTTGCACGCATTCATCTAAGACCATTACAACTGTGCATGCTCAGTCAGTGGAATGGGGACTATACAGACTTGTCTCCGAAGATACAAGTAAATCAGAGGACCAGAGACTCACTCCGTTGGTGGCTGTCCCTGGACAACCTGTCACGAGGGATGACTTTCCGCAGACCAGAGTGGGTCATTGTCACGACCGACGCCAGTCTGATGGGCTGGGGCGCGGTCTGGGGATCCCTGAAAGCTCAGGGTCTTTGGTCTCGGGAAGAATCTCTTCTACCGATAAATATTCTGGAACTGAGAGCGATATTCAATGCTCTCAAGGCTTGGCCTCAGCTAGCGAGGGCCAAGTTCATACGGTTTCAATCAGACAACATGACAACTGTTGCGTACATCAACCATCAGGGGGGAACAAGGAGTTCCCTGGCGATGGAAGAAGTGACCAAAATCATTCTATGGGCGGAGTTTCACTCCTGCCACCTGTCTGCTATCCACATCCCAGGAGTGGAAAATTGGGAAGCGGATTTTCTGAGTCGTCAGACATTGCATCCGGGGGAGTGGGAACTCCATCCGGAAATCTTTGCCCAAGTCACTCAGCTGTGGGGCATTCCAGACATGGATCTGATGGCCTCTCGTCAGAACTTCAAAGTTCCTTGCTACGGGTCCAGATCCAGGGATCCCAAGGCGGCTCTAGTGGATGCACTAGTAGCACCTTGGACCTTCAAACTAGCTTATGTGTTCCCGCCGTTTCCTCTCATCCCCAGGCTGGTAGCCAGGATCAATCAGGAGAGGGCGTCGGTGATCTTGATAGCTCCTGCGTGGCCACGCAGGACTTGGTATGCAGATCTGGTGAATATGTCTTCGGCTCCACCTTGGAAGCTACCTTTGAGACGAGACCTTCTTGTTCAGGGTCCGTTCGAACATCCGAATCTGGTTTCACTCCAGCTGACTGCTTGGAGATTGAACGCTTGATCTTATCGAAGCGAGGGTTCTCAGATCCTGTTATCGATACTCTTGTTCAGGCCAGAAAGCCTGTAACTAGAAAGATTTACCACAAAATTTGGAAAAAATATATCTGTTGGTGTGAATCTAAAGGATTCCCTTGGGACAAGGTTAAGATTCCTAGGATTCTATCCTTCCTTCAAGAAGGATTGGAAAAAGGTTTATCTGCAAGTTCCCTGAAGGGACAGATTTCTGCCTTGTCTGTGTTACTTCACAAGAAGCTGGCCGCTGTGCCAGATGTTCAAGCTTTTGTTCAGGCTCTGGTTAGAATTAAGCCTGTTTACAAACCTTTGACTCCTCCTTGGAGTCTCAATTTAGTTCTTTCAGTTCTTCAGGGGGTTCCGTTTGAACCCTTGCATTCCGTTGATATTAAGTTATTATCTTGGAAAGTTTTGTTTTTAGTTGCAATTTCTTCTGCTAGAAGAGTTTCAGAATTATCTGCTCTGCAGTGTTCTCCTCCTTATCTGGTGTTCCATGCAGATAAGGTGGTTTTACGTACTAAACCTGGTTTTCTTCCAAAAGTTGTTTCTAACAAAAACATTAACCAGGAGATTATCGTACCTTCTCTGTGTCCGAAACCAGTTTCGAAGAAGGAACGTTTGTTGCACAATTTGGATGTTGTTCGCGCTCTAAAATTCTATTTAGATGCTACAAAGGATTTTAGACAAACATCTTCCTTGTTTGTTGTTTATTCCGGTAAAAGGAGAGGTAAAAAAGCAACTTCTACCTCCCTCTCTTTTTGGATTAAAAGCATCATCAGATTGGCTTACGAGACTGCCGGACGGCAGCCTCCCGAAAGAATCACAGCTCATTCCACTAGGGCTGTGGCTTCCACATGGGCCTTCAAGAACGAGGCTTCTGTTGATCAGATATGTAGGGCAGCGACTTGGTCTTCACTGCACACTTTTACCAAATTTTACAAGTTTGATACTTTTGCTTCTTCTGAGGCTATTTTTGGGAGAAAGGTTTTGCAAGCCGTGGTGCCTTCCATTTAGGTGACCTGATTTGCTCCCTCCCTTCATCCGTGTCCTAAAGCTTTGGTATTGGTTCCCACAAGTAAGGATGACGCCGTGGACCGGACACACCTATGTTGGAGAAAACAGAATTTATGTTTACCTGATAAATTACTTTCTCCAACGGTGTGTCCGGTCCACGGCCCGCCCTGGTTTTTTTAATCAGGTCTGATAATTTATTTTCTTTAACTACAGTCACCACGGTACCATATGGTTTCTCCTATGCAAATATTCCTCCTTAACGTCGGTCGAATGACTGGGGTAGGCGGAGCCTAGGAGGGATCATGTGACCAGCTTTGCTGGGCTCTTTGCCATTTCCTGTTGGGGAAGAGAATATCCCACAAGTAAGGATGACGCCGTGGACCGGACACACCGTTGGAGAAAGTAATTTATCAGGTAAACATAAATTCTGTTTTTTTCTTTTACATATTGCAAGATGTTCCACGTTGCAACTGAGTCAGAAGATACTTCAGGAAAATCACTGCACAGTGCTGGAGCTACCAAGCTAAGTGTATCTGCTATAAACTTTTTGGTATCTGTTTCTCCAGCTGTTATTTGTATTGCATGTCATGTCAAACTTATTAATGCAGATAAAATTTCCTTTAGTACTGTTACATTACCTGTTGCTGTTCCGTCAACATCTAATTTTCAGAGTGTTCCTGATAACATAAGAGATTTTATTTTTTTTTAAATCCATTAAGAAGGCTATGTCTGTTATTTCTCCTTCTAGTATACATAAAAGTCTTTTAAAACTTCTCTTTTTTCAGATGAATTTTTAAATGAACATCATCATTCTGATACTGATAATAGTTCTTCTGGTTCAGAGGTTTCTGTCTCAGAGGTTGATGCTGATAAATCTTTGTATTTGTTCAAGATGGAATTTATTCGTTCTTTACTTAAAGAAGTGTTATTTGCATTAGAAATAGAGGATTCTGGTCCTCTTGATACTAAATGTAAACGTTTAAATAAGGTTTTTTAAATCTCCTGTAGTTATTCCAGAAGTGTTTTATCTCCCTGATGCTATTTCTGAAGTAATTTCCAGGGAATGGAATAATTTGGGTAATTTATTTTACTCCTTCTAGACGTTTAAGCAAATTATATCCTGTGCCATCTGACAGATTAGAGTTTTTTGGGACAAAAATCCCTAAGGTTATGGGGCTGTCTCTACTCCTGCTAATGTACTACTATTCCTACGGCAGATAGTACTTCATTTAAGGATCCTTTAGATAGGAAAATTGAATCCTTTCTAAGAAAAGCTTACTTATGTTCAGGTAATCTTCTTAGACCTGCTATATTTTTAGCGGATGTTGCTGCAGCTTCAACTTTTTGGTTAGAAGCTTTAGCGCAACAAGTAACAGATCATAATTTTATAGCATTATTATTATTCTATAACATGCTAATAATTTTATTGGTGATACCATCTTTTGATATCATTAGAGTTGATGTCAGGTATATGTCTCTAGCTATTTTAGCTAGAACAGCTTTATGGATTAAACTTGGAATGCTGACATGTCTTCTAAGTCAACTTTGCTTTCTTTCCAGGGTAAATAATCATTTCTCCAACATAGGTGTGTCCGGTCCACGGCGTCATCCTTACTTGTGGGATATTCTCTTCCCCAACAGGAAATGGCAAAGAGCCCAGCAAAGCTGGTCACATGATCCCTCCTAGGCTCCGCCTACCCCAGTCATTCTCTTTGCCGTTGTACAGGCAACATCTCCACGGAGATGGCTTAGAGTTTTTTAGTGTTTAACTGTAGTTTTTATTATTCAATCAAGAGTTTGTTATTTTGAAATAGTGCTGGTATGTACTATTTACTCAGAAACAGAAAAGAGATGAAGATTTCTGTTTGTATGAGGAAAATGATTTTAGCAACCGTCACTAAAATCCATGGCTGTTCCACACAGGACTGTTGAGAGCAATTAACTTCAGTTGGGGGAACAGTGAACAGTCTCTTGCTGCTTGAGGTATGACACATTCTAACAAGACGATGTAATGCTGGAAGCTGTCATTTTCCCTATGGGATCCGGTAAGCCATGTTTATTACGATCGTAAATAAGGGCTTCAAAAAGGGCTTATTAAGACTGTAGACTTTTTCTGGGCTAAATCGATTGATTATTAACACATATTTAGCCTTGAGGAATCATTTTATCTGGGTATTTTGATATAATAATATCGGCAGGCACTGTTTTAGACACCTTATTCTTTAGGGGCTTTCCCAAAGCATAGGCAGAGCCTCATTTTCGCGCCGGTGTTGCGCACTTGTTTTTGAGAGGCATGGCATGCAGTCGCATGTGAGAGGAGCTCTGATACTTAGAAAAGACTTTCTGAAGGCGTCATTTGGTATCGTATTCCCCTTTGGGCTTGGTTGGGTCTCAGCAAAGCAGATACCAGGGACTGTAAAGGGGTTAAAGTTCTAAACGGCTCCGGTTCCGTTATTTTAAGGGTTAAAGCTTCCAAATTTGGTGTGCAATACTTTTAAGGCTTTAAGACACTGTGGTGAAAATTTGGTGAATTTTGAACAATTCCTTCATGTTTTTTCGCAATTGCAGTAATAAAGTGTGTTCGGTTTAAAATTTAAAGTGACAGTAACGGTTTTATTTTAAAACGTTTTTTGTACTTTGTTATCAAGTTTATGCCTGTTTAACATGTCTGAACTACCAGATAGACTGTGTTCTGAATGTGGGGAAGCCAGAATTCCTATTCATTTAAATAAATGTGATTTATGTGACAATGACAATGATGCCCAAGATGATTCCTCAAGTGAGGGGAGTAAGCATGGTACTGCATCATTCCCTCCTTCGTCTACACGAGTCTTGCCCACTCAGGAGGCCCCTAGTACATCTAGCGCGCCAATACTCCTTACTATGCAACAATTAACGGCTGTAATGGATAATTCTGTCAAAAACATTTTAGCCAAAATGAACACTTATCAGCGTAAGCGCGACTGCTCTGTTTTAGATACTGAAGAGCATGACGACGCTGATAATAATATTTCTGAAGGGCCCCTAACCCAGTCTGATGGGGCCAGGGAGGTTTTGTCTGAGGGAGAAATTACTGATTCAGGGAACATTTCTCAACAAGCTGAACCTGATGTGATTGCATTTAAATTTAAGTTGGAACATCTCCGCATTCTGCTTAAGGAGGTATTATCCACTCTGGATGATTGTGACAAATTGGTCATCCCAGAGAAACTATGTAAAATGGACAAGTTCCTGGAGGTGCCGGGGCTCCCAGAAGCTTTTCCTATACCCAAGCGGGTGGCGGACATTGTTAATAAAGAATGGGAAAGGCCCGGTATTCCTTTCGTCCCTCCCCCCATATTTAAAAAATTGTTTCCTATGGTCGACCCCAGAAAGGACTTATGGCAGACAGTCCCCAAGGTCGAGGGAGCGGTTTCCACTTTAAACAAACGCACCACTATACCCATAGAGGATAGTTGTGCTTTCAAAGATCCTATGGATAAAAAATTAGAAGGTTTGCTTAAAAAGATGTTTGTTCAGCAGGGTTACCTTCTACAACCAATTTCATGCATTGTCCCTGTCGCTACAGCCGCATGTTTCTGGTTCGATGAGCTGATAAAGGCGGTCGATAGTGATTCTCCTCCTTTTGAGGAGATTATGGACAGAATCAATGCTCTCAAATTGGCTAATTCTTTCACCCTAGACGCCACTTTGCAATTGGCTAGGTTAGCGGCTAAGAATTCTGGGTTTGCTATTGTGGCGCGCAGAGCGCTTTGGTTGAAATCTTGGTCGGCTGATGCGTCTTCCAAGAACAAGCTACTTAACATTCCTTTCAAGGGGAAAACGCGGTTTGGCCCTGACTTGAAAGAGATTATCTCTGATATCACTGGGGGTAAGGGCCACGCCCTTCCTCAGGATCGGCCTTTCAAGGCAAAAAATAAACCTAATTTTCGTCCCTTTCGTAGAAACGGACCAGCCCAAAGTGCTACGTCCTCTAAGCAAGAGGGTAACTCTTCTCAAGCCAAGCCAGCTTGGAGACCAATGCAAGGCTGGAACAAGGGAAAGCAGGCCAAGAAACCTGCCACTGCTACCAAGACAGCATGAAATGTTGGCCCCCGATCCGGGACCGGATCTGGTGGGGGGCAGACTCTCTCTCTTCGCTCAGGCTTGGGCAAGAGATGTTCTGGATCCTTGGGCGCTAGTAATAGTCTCCCAAGGTTATCTTCTGGAATTCAAGGGACTTCCCCCAAGGGGGAGGTTCCACAGGTCTCAGTTGTCTTCAGACCACATAAAAAGACAGGCATTCTTACATTGTGTAGAAGACCTGTTAAAAATGGGAGTGATTCATCCTGTTCCATTAAGAGAACAAGGGATGGGGTTCTACTCCAATCTGTTTATAGTTCCCAAGAAAGAGGGAACGTTCAGACCAATCTTAGATCTCAAGATCTTAAACAAGTTTCTCAAGGTTCCATCGTTCAAGATGGAAACCATTCGAACAATTCTTCCTTCCATCCAGGAAGGTCAATTCATGACCACGGTGGATTTAAAGGATGCGTATCTACATATTCCTATCCACAAGGAACATCATCGGTTCCTGAGGTTCGCATTCCTGGACAAACATTACCAGTTCGTGGCGCTTCCTTTCGGATTAGCCACTGTTCCAAGGATTTTCACAAAGGTACTAGGGTCCCTTCTAGCTGTGCTAAGACCAAGGGGCATTGCTGTAGTACCTTACTTGGACGACATTCTGATTCAAGCGTCGTCCCTTCCTCAAGCAAAGGCTCACACGGACATTGTCCTGGCCTTTCTCAGATCTCACGGATGGAAAGTGAACGTGGAAAAGAGTTCTCTATCTCCGTCAACAAGGGTTCCCTTCTTGGGAACCATAATAGACTCCTTAGAAATGAGGATTTTTCTGACAGAGGCCAGAAAAACAAAACTTCTAGACTCTTGTCGGATACTTCATTCCGTTCCTCTTCCTTCCATAGCTCAGTGCATGGAAGTGATCGGGTTGATGGTAGCGGCAATGGACATAGTTCCTTTTGCACGCATTCATCTAAGACCATTACAACTGTGCATGCTCAGTCAGTGGAATGGGGACTATACAGACTTGTCTCCGAAGATACAAGTAAATCAGAGGACCAGAGACTCACTCCGTTGGTGGCTGTCCCTGGACAACCTGTCACGAGGGATGACTTTCCGCAGACCAGAGTGGGTCATTGTCACGACCGACGCCAGTCTGATGGGCTGGGGCGCGGTCTGGGGATCCCTGAAAGCTCAGGGTCTTTGGTCTCGGGAAGAATCTCTTCTACCGATAAATATTCTGGAACTGAGAGCGATATTCAATGCTCTCAAGGCTTGGCCTCAGCTAGCGAGGGCCAAGTTCATACGGTTTCAATCAGACAACATGACAACTGTTGCGTACATCAACCATCAGGGGGGAACAAGGAGTTCCCTGGCGATGGAAGAAGTGACCAAAATCATTCTATGGGCGGAGTTTCACTCCTGCCACCTGTCTGCTATCCACATCCCAGGAGTGGAAAATTGGGAAGCGGATTTTCTGAGTCGTCAGACATTGCATCCGGGGGAGTGGGAACTCCATCCGGAAATCTTTGCCCAAGTCACTCAGCTGTGGGGCATTCCAGACATGGATCTGATGGCCTCTCGTCAGAACTTCAAAGTTCCTTGCTACGGGTCCAGATCCAGGGATCCCAAGGCGGCTCTAGTGGATGCACTAGTAGCACCTTGGACCTTCAAACTAGCTTATGTGTTCCCGCCGTTTCCTCTCATCCCCAGGCTGGTAGCCAGGATCAATCAGGAGAGGGCGTCGGTGATCTTGATAGCTCCTGCGTGGCCACGCAGGACTTGGTATGCAGATCTGGTGAATATGTCTTCGGCTCCACCTTGGAAGCTACCTTTGAGACGAGACCTTCTTGTTCAGGGTCCGTTCGAACATCCGAATCTGGTTTCACTCCAGCTGACTGCTTGGAGATTGAACGCTTGATCTTATCGAAGCGAGGGTTCTCAGATCCTGTTATCGATACTCTTGTTCAGGCCAGAAAGCCTGTAACTAGAAAGATTTACCACAAAATTTGGAAAAAATATATCTGTTGGTGTGAATCTAAAGGATTCCCTTGGGACAAGGTTAAGATTCCTAGGATTCTATCCTTCCTTCAAGAAGGATTGGAAAAAGGTTTATCTGCAAGTTCCCTGAAGGGACAGATTTCTGCCTTGTCTGTGTTACTTCACAAGAAGCTGGCCGCTGTGCCAGATGTTCAAGCTTTTGTTCAGGCTCTGGTTAGAATTAAGCCTGTTTACAAACCTTTGACTCCTCCTTGGAGTCTCAATTTAGTTCTTTCAGTTCTTCAGGGGGTTCCGTTTGAACCCTTGCATTCCGTTGATATTAAGTTATTATCTTGGAAAGTTTTGTTTTTAGTTGCAATTTCTTCTGCTAGAAGAGTTTCAGAATTATCTGCTCTGCAGTGTTCTCCTCCTTATCTGGTGTTCCATGCAGATAAGGTGGTTTTACGTACTAAACCTGGTTTTCTTCCAAAAGTTGTTTCTAACAAAAACATTAACCAGGAGATTATCGTACCTTCTCTGTGTCCGAAACCAGTTTCGAAGAAGGAACGTTTGTTGCACAATTTGGATGTTGTTCGCGCTCTAAAATTCTATTTAGATGCTACAAAGGATTTTAGACAAACATCTTCCTTGTTTGTTGTTTATTCCGGTAAAAGGAGAGGTAAAAAAGCAACTTCTACCTCCCTCTCTTTTTGGATTAAAAGCATCATCAGATTGGCTTACGAGACTGCCGGACGGCAGCCTCCCGAAAGAATCACAGCTCATTCCACTAGGGCTGTGGCTTCCACATGGGCCTTCAAGAACGAGGCTTCTGTTGATCAGATATGTAGGGCAGCGACTTGGTCTTCACTGCACACTTTTACCAAATTTTACAAGTTTGATACTTTTGCTTCTTCTGAGGCTATTTTTGGGAGAAAGGTTTTGCAAGCCGTGGTGCCTTCCATTTAGGTGACCTGATTTGCTCCCTCCCTTCATCCGTGTCCTAAAGCTTTGGTATTGGTTCCCACAAGTAAGGATGACGCCGTGGACCGGACACACCTATGTTGGAGAAAACAGAATTTATGTTTACCTGATAAATTACTTTCTCCAACGGTGTGTCCGGTCCACGGCCCGCCCTGGTTTTTTAATCAGGTCTGATAATTTATTTTCTTTAACTACAGTCACCACGGTACCATATGGTTTCTCCTATGCAAATATTCCTCCTTAACGTCGGTCGAATGACTGGGGTAGGCGGAGCCTAGGAGGGATCATGTGACCAGCTTTGCTGGGCTCTTTGCCATTTCCTGTTGGGGAAGAGAATATCCCACAAGTAAGGATGACGCCGTGGACCGGACACACCGTTGGAGAAAGTAATTTATCAGGTAAACATAAATTCTGTTTTTCGTTCCTTTCCTCACAAGGAACAAAAGCCTGATCCTTCATCCTCAGGAGCGGTATCAGTTTGGAAACTATTTCCAGTTTGGAATATATCCAAGCCTTATAGAAACCTATAGCCAGCTCCTAAGTACCTATGAAGGTGCGGCCCTTATTCCAGCTCAGCTGGTATGGGGCAGATTACGTTCTCTTCAAAGAAATTTGGATCAATTCCGTTCTTAATCTCTGGTTTCAGAAACATTGTTTTCAGAAAGGTATAAAATTGGCTTCAAGTTAAGGCCTCCTGCTAAGAGATTCTTTTCTTTCCCGTGTCCCAGTTAACACAGCAAAGGCTCAGCATTTCTGAAATGTGTTTCAGATCTAGAGTTGGCTGGAGTATTTGTGCCAGTTCCAGTTCTGGAACAGGGGCTGGGGTTTTATTTTATCTCTTCATTGTACCAAAGAAGGTCAATTCCTTCAGACCAGTTCCGGATCTATCATTATTGAATCGTTATGTTAGGATACCAACATTCAAGATGGTTACTGTAGGACTATCCTGCCTTTTGTTTAGCAAGGGCATTATATGTCTACAATAGTTTTACAGGATGTGTATCTGCATATTCCGATTCATCCAGATCACTTTTAGTGTCTGAGATTCTCTTTTTAGACAAGCATTACCAGTTTTGTGGCTCTACCGTTTGGCCTAGCCTCAGTTCCAAGAATTTTTTTCCAAGGTTCTCGGTGCCCTTCTTTCTGTAATCAGAGAATAGGGTTTTGGTATTTCCTTATTTGGGCGATATCTTGGTACTTGCTCAGTCTTCTCTTTTTCGAAGAATCTCATACGAATCGACTTGTGTTGTTTCTTCAAGTTCATGGTTGGAGGATCAATTTACCAATCAGTTCATTGATTCCTCAGACAAGGGTAACCTTTTTAGGTTTCTAGATAAATTCAGTGTCTATGACTCTGTCCTTGTCAGACAAGAGAAGTTTAACATTGATATCAGCTTGTCAAAACCTTCAGTCACAATCATTCCCTTTGGTAGCCTTATGCATGGAAATGTTGGGTCTTAGGACTGCCGCATCAGATGCGATCTCCTTTGCTCGTTTTCACATGCGACCTCTTCAGTTCTGTATGCTGAACCAATGGTGCAGGGATTACTCAAAGATATCTTAATTAATATCTTTAAACCGATTTTACAACACTCTCTGACATGGTGGACAGATCACCATCGTTTAGTTCAGGGGGCTTCTTTGTTCTTCCGACCTGGACTATAATCTCAACAGATGCAAGTCTTACAGGTTGGGGAGCTGTGTGGGGGTATCTGACGGCACAAGGGGTTTGGGAATCTCAGGAGGTGAGATTTCCGATCAATATTTTGGAACTCCGTGCAATTTTCAGAGCTCTTCAGTCTTGGCCTCTTCTGAAGAGAGAGTTGTTAATTTGTTTTCAGATAGACAATGTCATAACTGTGGCATACATCAATCATCAAGGAGGGACTCACAGTCCTCTGGCTATGAAAGAAGTATCTCGAATTTTGGTTTGGGCGGAATCCAGCTCCTGTCTAATCTCTGCGGTTCATATCCCAGGTATGGTCAATTGGAAAGCGGATTATCTCAGTCGCCGAACGTTGCATCCGGGCGAATGGTCTCTTCACCCAGAGGTATTTCTTCAGATTGTTCAAATGTGGGAACTTCCAGAAATAGATCTGATGGCTTCTCATCTAAACAAGAAACTTCCCAGGTATCTGTCCAGATCCCGGGATCCTCAGGCGGAGGCAGTGGATGCATTATCACTTCCTTGGAAGTATCATCCTGCCTATATCTTTCCGCCTCTAGTTCTTCTTCCAAGAGTAATCTCCAAGATTCTGAAGGAATGCTCGTTTGTTCTGCTGGTAGCTCCGGCATGGCCTCACAGGTTTTGGTATGCGGATCTTGTCCGGATGGCCTCTTGCCAACCGTGGACTCTTCCGTTAAGACCAGACCTTTTGTCTCAAGGTCCTTTTTTCCATCAGGATCTGAAATCCTTAAATTTAAAGGTATGGAGATTGAACGCTTGATTCTTGGTCAAAGAGGTTTCTCTGACTCTGTGATTAATACTATGTTACAGGCTCGTAAATCTGTATCCAGAGAGATATATTATAGAGTCTGGAAGACTTATATTTCTTGGTGTCTTTCTCATCATTTTTCTTGGCATTCTTTTAGAATTCCGAGAATATTACAGTTTCTTCAGGATGGTTTAGATAAAGGTTTGTCCGCAAGTTCCTTGAAAGGACAAATCTCTGCTCTTTCTGTTCTTTTTCACAGAAAGATTGCTATTCTTCCTGATATTCATTGTTTTGTACAAGCTTTGGTTCGTATAAAGCCTGTCATTAAGTCAATTTCTCTTCCTTGGAGTTTGAATTTGGTTCTGGGGGCTCTTCAAGCTCCTCCATTTGAACCTATGCATTCATTGGATATTAAATTACTTTCTTGGAAAGTTTTGTTCCTTTTGGCCATCTCTTCTGCCAGAAGAGTTTTCTGAATTATCTGCTCTTTTTTGTGAGTCTCCTTTTCTGATTTTTCATCAGGATAAGGCGGTGTTGCGGACTTCTTTTGAATTTTTACCTAAGTTGTGAATTCCAACAACATTAGTAGAGACATTGTGGTTCCTTCATTATGTCTTAATCCTAAGAATTCTAAGGAGAAATCGTTGCATTCTTTGGATGTTATTAGAGCTTTGAGATATTATGTTGAAGCTTCTAAGTCTTTCCGAAAGACTTCTAGTTTATTTGTTATCTTTTCCGGTTTTTAGAAAGGCCAGAAAACTTCTGCCATTTCTTTGGCATCTTGGTTGAAATCTTTAATTCATCTTGCCTATGTTGAGTCGGGTAAGACTCCGCCTCATAGGATTACAGCTCATTCTACTAGGTCAGTTTCTACTTCCTGGGCGTTTAGGAATGAAGCTTCGGTTGATCAGATTTGCAAAGCGGCAACTTGGTCCTCTTTGCATATTTTTACCAAATTCTACCATTTTGTTGTATTTTCTTCTTCTGAAGCAGTTTTTGGTAGAAAAGTACTTCAGGCAGCGGTTTCAGTTTGAATCTTCTGCTTATGTTTTTCATTAAAATTTATTTTGGGTGTGGATTATTTTCAGCAGGAATTGGCTGTCTTTATTTTATCCCTCCCTCTCTAGTGACTCTTGTGTGGAAAGATCCACATCTTGGGTAGTCATTATCCCATACGTCACTAGCTCATGGACTCTTGCTAATTACATGAAAGAAAACATAATTTATGTAAGAACTTACCTGATAAATTCATTTCTTTCATATTAGCAAGAGTCCATGAGGCCCGCCCTTTTTTGTGGTGGTTATGATTTTTTTGTATAAAGCACAATTATTCCAATTCCTTATTTTATATGCTTTCGCACTTTTTTCTTATCACCCCACTTCTTGGCTATTCGTTAAACTGAATTGTGGGTGTGGTGAGGGGTGTATTTATAGGCATTTTAAGGTTTGGGAAACTTTGCCCCTCCTGGTAGGAATGTATATCCCATACGTCACTAGCTCATGGACTCTTGCTAATATGAAAGAAATGAATTTATCAGGTAAGTTCTTACATAAATTATGTTTTTCTTAACAGATTATAGCTTGACCCAAGGAAAAAAAATAATGTTCTTTAATTCACCTTTGTGTTTAACCCCACTAAAATGTGTTATAAACATTATGAATGACATCTTCAAATGCCACTTGAAATAAGAATACGTACCACCCTGCCATCAAGGGCTGTATATATGTGACTGTGTAATGGTAAAGGGGGAGAGACTTATAGAAACGTATGTTTTTAATAGTGACTGGATACATTGTTATCAATAATTTTGTTTTGCAGAGAACGACAAGATGCAGACGGACAAATGAAGGAATTACAAGATCAGCTGGAGGCTGAGCAATATTTTTCAGTAGGTGTCTGTTAAAGCTAGTTTAATGTCCTGGCAATAGCCAGCTGTTAGATAACAGATATGTTGGTTTTTTTTTGCAATTCTTCCCTGCACAAATCTATTACTTGATTTATTTAATGCATTATTATTATTATAATAAGGTATTTATAAAGTGCCAGCAGATTACGTAGCGTTATACAAGAAATAATGGAACATTACAGGGATGCATTAAATACACAGACAAGTACAATATTGGGGTACATTACAGTTGTAGGTGCAATAATTGAGTTATACAAAAGGAGAGGAATACAGTTTGGTTGACCTTTTAGTCCACTTGTATGCTTATGTCCTATCTTAAAAAATCTGGACTATTTATTGTTTTGTTAAAGGGACATGACACCCACATTTTTTCTTTCATGATTTAGAAAGAGAATGCAATTTTAAACATCTTTCTAATTTACTTATATTATCTAATTTGTTTTATTCTCTTGATATTCTTTGCTGAAAAGCATATCTAGATATGCTCAGCAGCTGCTGATTGGTTGCTGCACATAGAAGCCTCGTGTGATTGGCTCACCATGTGCATTAATTTTTCTTCAACTAAGGATATCTAAAAAATGAAGCAAAATAAATAATAGCAGTAAATTGTAATGTTGTTTAAATTTCTATTCTCTATCTGAATCATGAAAGAAAGATCTGGGGTTTAGTGGCCCTTTAAGTGGTTGTTCAGCTGTTAGGTTTAGTTATTCATAGTAAATATATAGATATGCTATTATTGAAGTAAAATGCTAATAGAATTACTTTAATAGACACTGTAAAGTGATAGCTTGTAATGCATGTGTTTGTGGCCTTTGTAGCAAATTTGTTGAGCATTTGTATTTAACTAGGTGTTTTTGGTTTGTTTTTTTCTCTCATCATTTTAACATATTGAAACAACTAGCTAATACAATAATGTGTGTTAACACTATGAGTGTCCTCTACAGTAGCTTTAAGACTGTTAACCAGATGTTTTCTGTTGTAGACCCTGTACAAGACACAGGTACGGGAACTGAAGGAAGAATGTGAAGAAAAGAGTAAATTGTGCAAGGACATGCAGCAGAAGGTGCAGGAGTTACAAGATGAGAGGTGAGAGGTCAAGACACTTAGATGTTTGCAGCTCATACTTTATAGTACTAAAATACTGTAAAAATACAGCTTATCCCTCCTTATTCTTTTTGACTGTCAGGTCAGGCAGTTGGTTGAATTGTTTTTATGGAGCGCTGTAGAGTGTTTAGGTTCGGTTCTAGTTGTGATGTTACTGTCACTATGCACATGCTTGTGTCCATAGCTTACAATGGTATCTGTCACTCTTAAATGCCAATGTGGAGAGTGACTGGATTTTCTCTGGCAGCAAATTTTAGGAGCACAAGTCTGTAATTTGTTTACATCTTTACTGCTTTGTCATAATTAAAGGGACAGTCAAGTCCAAAAAAAACTTTCATGTTTTAAATAGGGCATGCAATTTTAAACAACTTCCCAATTTACTTTTATCACCAATTTTGCTTTGTTCTCTTGGTATTCTTAGTTGAAAGCTAAAACTAGGCAGTTCATATGCTAATTTCTTAGACCTTGAAGACTGCCTCTAATCTGAATACATTTTGACCACTAGAGGGCATTAGTTCACATGTTTCATATAGATAACATTAAGCTCAGGCACGTAAAGTGACCTAGGACTGAGCACTGATTGGCTAAACTGCATGTCTGTCAAAAGAACTGAAATAAGGGGGCAGTCAGCAGAAGTTTAGATACAAGATAATTACAGAGGTAAAACGTGTATTATTATAACTGTGTTGGTTATGCAAAACTGGGGGATGGGTAATAAAGGGATTATCTTTCTTTTTAAACAACAAAAATTCTGGTGTTGACTGTCCCTTTAAAAAAATAATATAAACATATCTAAACCCTTTGCAAGTTTTTGACATGTTTAATTTAGATTGATATTAATCGTATAGGAGAGGGATTTTGTACCCCGGCACCAAGATTATTTTATTGTATAGTATTTTACCTTTAAGATGTAACACTCATATATATATTTTGTACATATTTATAAAAATGTTTATAAAGTTTTATGATACAATTACACAGATACTTAATATATTGATGATCTTTACATGAAAAGTTCCATATAAATCCACAATAATCCATAACCAAACCAATATACCATTGTATCTGTCGAGCATTTTTAATGCAATATAAATTGTATTTATGTTTATGGAACAGCCCCATGAAAGGATATCTCTCTAAACAAGCTATATTTTGTTTTACAGAGACTCTCTGGCAGCTCAGTTGGAGATCACATTAACTAAGGCAGACTCTGAGCAACTGGCACGGTCTATTGCTGAGGAGCAGTATTCCGACCTGGAGAAAGAGAAGATCATGAAGGAGCTGGAGATCAAGGAGATGATGGCCCGTCACAAGCAGGAGCTCGCTGAGAAATATGCTACCATAGCATCTGTATGTTGCACACTTTCAACATTCAACATCACACTATGCATTTCTGAAATATGACCTAAGAAATCACACTTTAATATGTAAATACACGTTTTTTGTTTTTAGAGAGCTGATATCCATTTTGTACTTAGACTGAAAAAATGTAACCTAATTTGACTTTAGAAGATGGTAGCCTCACCTTAAAGTGAATGTAAACTTGAGCATCGCCACTCAAGTCAGAGGAAAGAATTTTAAAAATGAATGAGACTTTCATTCATCAAATGTGTAGTATGTACGTATCATTTGTGATTTTTACCTTGTAATGATATAAGGATAAGTGCCGTTCCTCCGCCGGCCATATTTATCAATTGATTGACAGACGAACCACCAATCATTTCCCCCAGGCCGTGATGGGGAACCAACGATTAGTCAATTGATGAATATGGTGGGTGGAGGTACGGCGCTTATCCTTCTATCATTACAAGTTAAAAATCGCAGAAGATAAGAATATCCTACACATTTGATGAATGAAAGTCTCATTCGTTTTTAAAATTCTTTCCTATCACTTGAGCGATTATGCTCAAGTTTACCTTCACTTAAACTCTCCTCATTCTATCCCTCTTATTACCTCTCTCTCATTCTTTCTCTCTCCCTGTCTCCTTTACTTTCACTCTCTCTCTTAAAGCCTTGTCTCTGTTAAATCATTGTCTCTATCCATGTGTCTTAAGATGTTTATCAGAGATATTATGAAAATGTTGTGTCAGGAGAGTAGTAATCTTGGTATACTTGGGATATATTCTCAACATTTCTGGCACTCTATTGCTGATATTTGGAATGTGACATTAGCACCTTATACTGAAGTATTATTCATAGCATGTATGGAGCTTGGTCCTTTTTCATTTTTGTTTTTAAACAATCTTTTCTCAGCTTGAAGAAGCAAACAAGACACTGACTATCGATGTAGGCAATCTTGCTAACGAGAAGGAAGACTTGAACAACAAACTTAAAGAGGCCCAAGAATGTGAGTATTCGATGACCAATAATCCTCTCCAACTCTCTTAGACTACTATTTCTGTGCAGTACAATTGATGAATTTGGCTATTGACAATAGTAACTTTAGAGGATAATGTATGTTTACCTATGTTCTTCCACTGCAGTAAGTAGAGATGCTTCTAGAAGTCTGAATAGGTGTGAAACCTACCCTTCTGCAGTCAGTTTAGTTTAAGTCTGTACCTATTTGGAGGTGCTTAGGGTGAACAGAAGCTCTATGTGAAGAAAGAAGGTTTTGCTCTCTATACATACAATGGGTTATATCCCTTCTGTTTCAATGTACATTTGTGATTTATTCTGATGACATGTCCTCCTGGTTGCACTATAATCCATACAGTATGATGCTGCAGGGCAAGTAGGCTAGTGCTGCTTTGTTTTATTACCACTGTACATTGTGTGTATCCAGATGATCAATGTGTGCTCTGGAATACATTTTGATTATCTAGTTGTATGTCCATATATTTGTCTTAATTTTCATTGTTGTAAGTTGTCTATGGCAGACTATTTCTATAAAGTATTGTTGCTGTCTCTTTAAATGTTTGGTACATGCCATTTAGATGGCATTTAAAACTATTTTGTGGATATAAAAGCTCTTCTTATAATAATGGGTTTTTTTTTTTCCTGTGTTATAAACCTGCCATTGTTTATATTATATTTTATAATGCTTCCTGGACCTACAGAGAGTAACTAGGGTTGGAGATTGTGATATCATAATTTTAGGTGTTTACTCCCAGTCACTGCAAGTTATACTCCATTCAATGCTTTAAGTTAAGTGCTTAACTGTTTTAATTTCAGAACAAATCTCTCTTGATGAACTTGGTTTCTTGTTGTGTCCTAAGTTTTTTCACTTGTATATATCTCAAGAGGCAGAGGGTGCCTGCTACCCCTGTAGATGTTAAGTTTAAACAATCCTTTATTAAACTATTCTTATGGGTTTTTTTCCCCGAATTAGACCTCTTTTTTAATATGTTGTAAGATTCTGGACTTGATTCTAAGGTTTTTTATAAGGATACCTATTAGAAATAATCCCTGACTTTATATCCCTTCTGGAATCAACTTTATAGAGAATTTATTCAAATGGATTTGAGTGCTATCAGGACCCTGTGTACGTATATTTTTTTCTAGTTCCCTAAAATGATCAGTGTTCTGCACATTGTTATTTTCTAGCCAAACTGACTTAAATACTGGTGTGACATTGTTTCAAACTCTCAATAGAATTTGTCCTGTCTTACACATCCCATTCCTTTCCAGGGCTTGAAACAATGTCCTTTATTTATCTTTTTATATCGAAGGTTTTTAGAAGTCCCAATCCATTTATACAGGAGGTGCTTTCTAATTAGTTTCTTCTTAGAATATTATGGTTCATCTTTTCTATATTAATCTTAGAAGAGGTGCTTCAACACTGTTCTATTGATAGCTACCAAGAAAATTGGGAAGACTGATTTTATTTTTATTATGTCTTCTGGATCTAGAAAGGGGCCAAAAAGCTTCAAATAGTTTATTTCAGATTAAATTGATTTGCTACATGCCCCTAATGGTTTGCAGCTGTATGTGCATGTCATCATGGCAGCAGTATAGTCTTTCTTGCATACTTTCATCCCCCCCCCCCCAAGGTTTTCCACCTACATGTACCTTCAAATGATTTAAGGGATTGGTACTGAGAGTGTTAGAGAGAACCAGATTTATACATAGCAATTAATATGTTGCCTCACATTTGATGTGAAACCTTATAAAGTGATCCTGCTTTTCACAAATTTTTCTTGGACCTGAGTGTCTAAGATGTTTTCTGGTTAACCCCTTTTCTCTTATGCTTCTTTAAATAGAGCGGTATATGTAGGGGGTGAGGCTTCGCTCCTCTTCAGACTTCTTGGAGACCTCTTCTAAAAGCCATTTACACTTAAGTACTGATATGTTTTTACATTAAAATCAGTAATTATAAATCATGCTTTTTCATACAGATATAATGAATTTGAAAAATGAAGAAAGCAGCATCACATCCATCAAAGCTCAGTTTGAGAAGCAGCTACTGACAGAGAGGACGCTGAAGACTCAGGTATTTCTTGTGAAAACTTCTGCGATATCCTCACAGAACACAGCAGCCCAAAATGTCTTCTTAAAATGCATGGCTTCTGATGAAATATTGTATAGCGACTTTGCCTTCACTGTTGCAATAAGAATGATCAGACACCTTGATTAACATTCTAAGATGTATAAAAAAATGATATAAACAAAACAGCATTCAGTCTTGTGGAGGGATTAATTCTGGGCTTTTTGTAGTTTTCTTTTAATAACAAAATATGGAAATATCATGCTTATTTAAGAAAGTAGATCTTATATAAATATGGCAGTATAACCGAGTAATAAGGATATAATTTTAATCAGGAACACCTTAAACTGACTTCCTCCCCCCCCTTTGTTTTCAAGGCTGTTAACAAATTAGCTGAAATCATGAATCGTAAAGCTCCCACAAAGCGAGGTCCAGACACTGATGTACGAAGAAAGGAGAAGGAGAATAGGAAACTTCAACTAGAACTGAAGTCTGAGCGTGAGAAACTGACGCATCTTGTTGTCAAATATCAGAAGGAGATGAATGAAATGCAGGCGGTAAGAAGTTGTTTCCTTTTCTAGGCCTTGATTTAAAAAGAACAGTACTTGCTCCAACCTGAAGTAATTGCTTTTCTGGAAGTATCTACTTATCTAATTTATTGCCTTAATTCTTCCAAACAGCAAATAGCAGATGAAAGTCAGGTTCGAATTGAGCTGCAGATGGCGCTCGACAGCAAGGACAGTGATATTGAACAGCTGAGAGGCCAGCTTCAGAACATTAACATAGGCCTTGATAGCACAAGTATCGGAAGTGGCCATGGTGACCCAGATGCTGATGATGGCTTCCCAGGTGAGACTCCTCATATTTCCACTCAAATTCTCAGAAGACTAAATTTGTGCGGTAGTTTGTGTTTCTTTACATTTCTGTTTTAAGTCGAGAACATCAGTATTAAATGATAAATTGTGAAACAGTTCTCATTTCAAAGGATATTTTAGTATATACAATAGTTGAGCTAATAATAGGCATTTTAACTATCATATCAGGACCATTTACATACCCATGATGTCATTCTTGATTGAAAACTAATTGAGCAGAAAGTGCATACACATCAGTCTCAATATTAAAAGGTTCCAATAAAGGTTCTTTTGTCATCCTCATAAATCTGTTAGTTTAGATGGAAATACACTGGTGTGTCACTTATTTTCAAACTTCATTTTATTTACGGCTTGCTTAGAATTTTTGCCCTGTGGATATAAAATATCCTGTTTGTTGATTTGAGTCTTTCATCCTGATATTTTTTTTAAATAAATAAACCTATTACTTGACGGTATTCTTTAGACATGACCGCTTCAGCTTTATTAGACTTGACCTGCAATTATGTGGTGTAACGTCTTGTAACCTATTCTCAGCCTTAAAGGGACATGCAACCCAAATGTTTTCTTTTGTGATTCAGATAGTGCATGTCATTTTAAACAAGTTTCCAATTTACTTCTATTATTTTTTCCTCGTTCTCTTTGTATCTTTTGCTGAAAAGCAGAGACAAAAGCTTAGAGGTCGGCCCATTTCTGGAGCACTATATGGCAGCAGTTTTGCAAGACTGTTATCTCTTTGCAAGAGCACTAGATGGCAGCACTATTTCCTGTCATGTAGTGCTCCAGATTCCTACCTACATATCTCTTCAACAAAGAATACCATGGGAACAAAGCAAATTTGATAATAGAATTAAATTTGAAACTTTTTTTTTAAATGGCATGCTCTGTCTGAATCCCTAAAGAACATTTTTGGTATTCATATCCCTTTAAGTGACTTGAGAAAAGCATTTATAAAGCAATTTGATCTCCCGAGAAATAGTTTGTTTGCCTATTTGCAAGTACATAATTTTATTAATATTAAGGATTGGGTATCTGATAGTAGTGGTTCATGGTCAGATATTAGAACATGTATTCAAAAATATGTGGGGGGAACTTCATCCATATCATTGATATATAATATTATGCTGGCTAAACAGAGTCAAATTTTTTTGGATAAAATATGTAATACATGGTCAACTTATTTTCCGATTATGAACCATGAGAAGATTAAGACAAGTTTTTCAGTATTAGGTAAATGTAGGGTTTCAATAAATTGGAAAGAATCTCACATGAAATTGCTGAACAATTATTATCTTACCCCCGCTAAATTGAAAAGAATGTTTTTAGCACAATCATTCTTATGTCCACGCTGTTCATATTTAAATGCAGACATTCTACATATGTTTGGTCTTTGCCCAAAAATCTATCAATTTTGGAACAAGGTTACCTATTGGTTTAATAAAAATGATGGGGCTGATATCTCTATTGGGCTTGAAGAGATTATATTTCTTGAGGCTCAAACAGATAATCAAAATCCTTACAGAAACATACTAAATACAGTAATCTTATTGTCCAGGCATCTAATATTGAAAGCCTGGAAGGGTATAACCGCTCCTAGCTTCTCACTTTTTATTAGAGAAATACAGAATCAAATCATTTTCGAATCATTTCACACACAATCATTAGGGGAACAAAAAAATAAAAAAAATCCTAGTAGGATGGCTCCCTATAATTAAAACTTACCCTCACCAAATCCAAAAACGTATATTGAATCCTTTTTTGAGTTCTAATAGTTTTGCTGAACTAGTGTCATTAGATGAATTCCCAGCATCATGGATCTCTCTATATAGAGAAATATACTAATGGTTATAAAACCAGCAAGTCAACCTATCTTCTGGAGTAGCATGACATAATCAGGGGTCAATATTAAGGGAGACAGGGGGCGGGGATTTTATTTTATGTTTTGTGTTTTTTGTTTTCCCCCCTCTTTCCTTTCTTTTTTTTCTGAGCTCTGTTTTCAAGAATGTGATACTGTGAATTGGAGCTGTAACTACTTAATCTAGGTTTATATTGATGTCTAGAATAAGGTAACACATTGTTCAGCTATGTCTAAAAAATAAGATAAGACAAGGTTTTCCTGAAGGGAAGGTAAAATTGAATCATAGTGTATAGAAAAAATGACACAAGCTAAGGTAATGGCTATCCAGTAGAGTAGATTGTTGTATTCTTTATCCTCTTTTTGAGGTGGAGCTGCGTCTCCATGGAAGTTACAATATGTTTAGGAGCTGTGCCTCCACAATTTATCATTTTTTTTTTCTTTCTTTTTTTATTATTTTCCTTGTAATTTGGGTTGATTTGTTTTGCTTTTTATGTAATGTTGAAAAACTGATAAATAAATATTTAAAAAAAAAAAAAAATGATTTAGTGGGTGCACAAATTTAAAACACAATAACCCCCTGCATTTTTAATTGAGTATCACATATTTATTTGGAAATGCAGTTGTTACTAGAAATTGTTTTTGATCACCAACGCACTGTTGTGTATTAGTATGCACCTATTCAAACTCTAATACATATATATTTATTTATATATATATATATATACACAGTATATATATATATATATTACAGTATATATATGTGTTGCCTCTGCCTAACATCTACTTTTTATTAATCTTTTAGTGTTTTGACATCTCTTTAAAGCTGCCTGATCACGTTATGTTAAGGCTGGAATAAAATGTTTTTACCCCATAAATACCATTTTTACATGTATGTGTCCTTTGTTCGGTATAACCTTCTTCCTTTACTATAGTTGAATTAACATTTCCTCTGCACTTTCCTCCCACCTGGGTTTTCAGTTCACATCACTCATTCCCGTACTATGGAGTCAATGTCCTTCAGCTACCAGCGTTCCTCTACTTCTGTCAGCATTGCTACTAAGCCCTCCCGTTCTCTCTTGCTTCTCGACTCTGATTCTGACTCTGAGTCAGAGATGGAACCATACCCCTGTGCACAAGTCTCTTCAGAGCCTGATTGTGCTGATAGCGAAGGTGACCTCGCTGTGCAACGTGTGCTGCACTGTGTGATCCCTTATGTGCTTTATTACTTAACACCAGCAGCTTTATTAGTGATATTGCCAGCGTTGGTTGGTACCCAAGACTTTGCATGACTATGTCTGTGCATGTGCTCTCACACAGAGTTATACGTCAGAGTAATTTGCTTATGGATGTAGAATGCGGTGCTAGAGAAACCGGTTGCTTTATTGTAATGTAATAGGACTTTTGCTGCCGTTTTGATGTGACAGCCGTTTGCTGTAGACAATTAGTGAGATGATATCCAGATATTGGCCTCTTCTCTATCTTCAATGGTAACTTTTTTAAAGCTTAGTGTTCCCAAGGCAGAACATTCTTATTTCAGTTGATTGATTGCAGGTTTATTATTTATACATTTTATAAAAGTTCTTAAATAGACAGATGGCATCAAAATGATGTAGTGTAACAATGAAATAACAATTTTTTTTTTTAATTTTACATCATATACAGGCGTTTGCTCTTTATCTTCTGTTTGTTGATGAGATAGCAATTAAATATAAAGTTAACCCAACATATACACAAGCTGCAGAGCACACAATGTGTAATTTAATGTAAAATATTTTCCTATTTCCTAAAGGATGTGAGCTTGTTATAGATGCTAGACTTTGGAAAACATGGATACACTCATGTTTTCCAGACTCCCAATATTAATGTCATTAATTATCCTATTGCCCTAATATCTGTTCATATGGCCCTCAGTTACTTATGACAAGCTCATACCCATAAGCATATGATCTCGCAGCCTCTCTAATATGCACAACACAAGTTTATCTGGATATGATAAGACTATAGCACACACATGGATCTACATGGACCTAGCTATATTCTAATTACTTGGTAATGGACCTCTCTATTTTCTGATTACTAGTTCATTATCAGCATTTCATATTTGTTCATGTGACACATAACTGATTCATTAACTTTAATAATGCATCACATATTTTGCTAACTGAAAGGGCAGATTTAGCAGAAATGAATTGTTTGTGCGCACCTTTTTTCCCTTTCTTATGAAAACACAGGCTTGTCTTCAGTGTTTTCCTTAATTATGCAATGTCCCTCCCCATTTTTAATACTTTTCTAGACACAGGGCTGAGCTCCTGGCTGTTTGTGTGGTGGTGTAAAAAAAAACAGTGGGGCAAGATTATGGGAAAGCACTTGAGGCAAGTCTGAATTTTCACATAATAATAAAATATGCATAATGTTTTTTATTTTTTGCTAAAACTGCCTTTTTCTTTAACAGTACAAATGATGCATTAAAGTTAATGTATGCTTTTCGTGTTCCTTCCTCAAGCAACTAAATACTGAACGTGGCATGTTGGTCTGTAACATGACTTTGCTTATCCAATAAAGAGTTGATAAAATAATCAGTTGGTTGGCAAGTTAAGTTTTGTTGCCTAGTAATTAAATTTAGCTCACAAACTCACTTTGAATTTGCCTTGCCTGAAATGCTTGTGCTGCTGAGAAGAGATTGTTTTTTTGTTGTTTTGTTTTTTTAAATCTCCACCAGGAACCAGACTGCTATGATTACAGATATTAACTTAGTTTGTTTGTTTACCACAGAATCGCGATTGGAAGGATGGCTCTCGCTTCCTGTCCGTAATACCAAGAAATTTGGATGGATTCGGAAGGTAAGCCCTGAGTCATCTGGTATTTTTGGTATCATTCCATGCTGGCTAAACATGTCTTTATCTTAGTGTGTGGTCATAATAACACAATTCAGATAATTTACATAATATAGGTTATAAAAGTAACATCATGGTCACATGCATTAGGTAAGACAGAGCCTTCTTGCTATTCACATCTATCTTTGGTCATTGCACTGTGATATATTAGTGCATAATTAATGGTTGATGATAAATTAGTCATATCTGAATTGTAGTGTGCTCGGATTTATATCAAGGTACTTTGCTGTTACCTATTGTAAATTGCACATTATATCTATGGGACTCTAGTGTGGTTCAGCAATTTCAAATCCTTCTGATACTTCCAATTAGTTTTATTCTAAAGCCCCTTCAGTGAAAGCAAAGCTTGAATCCTGCACTGCTTTAAAGAACCATTAAATACAGTAGAATTTCATAACCGAAAAATGCATAATGAAAATGCAATGTAATATTACTTACACCGAATTTAAGTTTCAAAACCCTTTCCATTCCCCTGCCCCCTGCATCATTTGAAAGCCATTAGCAAATCACAATCTCATATACAGTATATATACTCTAGTTGTGTATTAGGCAGTTTCGTTCACTGCTGAATGTGGAAGAAAGTGCAACCCACTAAAATCTGGATTTGCACTTTTATTAGTATGTTGCACTTTCACTATAAAAATCTGGCTATGAAAAAAGTCACCACCTTCCGCAATCATCAGTGAATGAAATTTCCGAATATACATATGTAGTATACACTGAACTCTTGCACATGCTCAGTAGAAGATTGTGTCTCAGAACGTGTGAGTAATTTTAGGGTGCTTAACTAGGAAGTAAGACACTTAAAACATTATAGGGACAGAAAATAAATGTCATTGAATAATTCTGTTTTCTTTGCATTTAATAATCAGCAGTGCCTGGATTCCTTACTCCTAATTTCTTCTTTGCTTTGTAACAGTACGTGGTGGTTAGCAGCAAGAAAATTCTGTTTTACGATAGTGAGCAGGATAAAGAACAGTCCAACCCGTACATGGTGTTAGATATAGAGTAAGTATGTTTGTATGACTTTTTGCTATAATTGTTATACAGGTGATATAAGAACTAGCAATGCTTATATTAGTAGATTAACTTCTTTAAATATAAACTTGGTTATAGCTTTTATTTGTTCATTTTTATTTTTTTTGGGAACCCAACCAGTAATTATCCACCTAACTGGGAACCCAACCAGTAATGATAATCCACCTAACTGGGAGCCCAACCAGTAAGGATTATCCACCTAACTGGGAACCAAACCAGTGCTGATTATCCACCTAACTGGGAAACCCAATCAGTAATAAATATCCACCTAACTGGGAACCCAACCAGTAATGATTATCCACCTAACTGGGAACCCAACCAGTAATGATTATCCACGTAACTGGGAGTCCAGCCAGTAATGATTATCCACCTAACTGGGAACCCAAACAGTAATGATTATCCACCTAACTGGGTAACCCAACCAGCAATAAATATCCACCTAACTGGGAACCCAACCAGTAATGATTATCCACCTAATCGGGAACCCAACCAGAAATGATTATCCACCTAACTGGGAACCCAACCAGTAATGATTATCCACCTAACTGGGAACCCAACCAGAAATGATTATCCACCTAACTGGGAACCCAAACAGAAATTATTATCCACCTAACTGGGAACCCAACCAGAAATTATTATCCACCTAACTGGGAACCCAACCAGAAATGATTATCCACCTACCTGGGAACCCAACCAGAAATGATTATCCACCTAATTGGGAAGCCAACCAGTAATGATTATCCACCTAACTGGGAACCCAACCAGTAATGATTATCCACCTAACTGGGTAACCCAACCAGCAATAAATATCCACCTAACTGGGAACCCAACCAGTAATGATTATCCACCTAATCGGGAACCCAACCAGAAATGATTATCCACCTAACTGGGAACCCAACCAGTAATGATTATCCACCTAACTGGGAACCCAACCAGTAATGATTATCCACCTAACTGGGAACCCAACCAGTAATGATTATCCACCTAACTGGGAGCCCAACCAGTAATGATTATCCACGTAACTGGGAGTCCAGCCAGTAATGATTATCCACCTAACTGGGAACCCAAACAGTAATGATTATCCACCTAACTGGGAACCCAAACAGTAATGATTATCCACCTTACTGGGAAGCCAACCAGAAATTATTGTCCACCTAACTGGGAACCCAACCAGAAATGATTATCCACCTAACTGGGAACCCAACCAGAAATTATTATCCACCTAACTGGGAACCCAACCAGAAATTATTATCCACCTACCTGGGAACCCAACCAGAAATGATTATCCACCTAATTGGGAAGCCAACAAGTAATGATTATCCACCTAACTGGGAACCCAACCAGTAATGATTATCCACCTAACTGTAGTTGGTCACTCAAAGAGGTTTAGTAGCTGGTGCTATTGAAAACATTGTGTTGAGCCCAGCTATACAACATAAATCTTCTCTATGAGGTTAAACAATATATTGTTTCTGCTGTTCGTTATTATCCTTACAAACTTTCCACCTTTTTAAGATCATTTCATGGGTTTGCAGGTGACACTAGACAGCCTCACACCTAACATCAGACCTTAGATTTGCAAAAACATTTTACACGCCTCACGCCTCACACCTAACATCAGACCTTAGATTTGCAAAAACATTTTACACGCCTCACGCCTCACACCTAACATCAGACCTTAGATTTGCAAAAACATTTTACACGCCTCGCCTAACATCAGACTCCAGATTTGCAAAAACATTTCACAAGCCTCACACCTAACGTCAGACTCCAGATTTGCAAAAACATTTTACAAGGTAAGTCACCTGACTGTCCTCTCTCCAATCAAGATACTGAGTGCAATTATTTCTTATTTCTGTTGGGCTATCATGGAATTATTTTTAAATCTCATTGTAATATTCCAATCTTTTTTTTATACAATCTTTGTCTACAATCTTTGTTTCCAAACTTTTTCTCCCCCTCTGCTGTGTTTCAAACCACTCCTCCACCCTAAAATTTCTCACCAGTCATGTTTACCTTCCTTTTTCTTTCCACAGCCTCACACCTAACATCAAACTCCAGATTTGCAAAAACATTTTACAAGCCTCACATCAGACTCCAAATTTGCAAGCACTTGCCCTCTAATCGCTTCCCACCACCACCCACCCTAGTGTTTACCTTGATATATACACACACACCTTCTAACAGTAATTATGTGCAGCTGTCACTAATAATCCAGGATAGAGAAACCACTTCAGACTCACAGCCTTTGTACTGACATTTTACCACATTCTTTTACACTTTTCCAAACCTCACTTGCTCAGTCACCACACACTTTTTTTTTATCCCCCTATGTCATCACTCTCTCAGTTCACTCTGCCTTATATCAGATTTATTTTCCTACTCCCTTACCTTCTGTGTCCATTCCCTCTCCTTTAGATTGTAAGCTTGAGAGCCTCTCTACCTGTAGGCCACTTTTGTGTTTAAAGTGAACTACTACTGATTGTGCTCAAGGGCAGGGCATTCCTCTCCTTTTGTAATTCTCAATTATTGCACTTTCAACTGTTATTTACCCCTACTGTACTTGTTAGTGTTTTACTGTATCCCTGTAATGTTTTTTATTCTTTGTATAGCGTAATCTGCTGGTGCTTTATAAATAATAAAAATAATAATAGCACAATCACAAAACTTGGCACTGTGTGCACAAAAGAAAAATAAATTAATCTCAATTGAGGAGGAGGAGGAAAGGTGAGGAACAAAACTCAAAAAATATAGAGGGTGAAAATAAAATTAAGAATTTTTGAAATATGCCTCCATTTTAGGGAGCTTGAGTGATTTTTTTTGTTCTTCAAGCTGAATGCCGATTTCTTCCAGTTAGCCATTTTTAATATTGTAATATTTGATATTTGCAGCAAACTGTTCCATGTACGGCCAGTTACTCAGACCGATGTGTACAGAGCAGATGCCAAAGAAATTCCTCGGATATTCCAGGTAAGTCACTTATTTTGATGGGCCACACCCATCAATAAAGTCAGCCAATCTGAATATTTGTATGGTTACAGATGTGGTGCATGACAGATTGATCAGTTTTATGCCTACCATATCCTGTACAAAGTCAAACTGCCCCTGCTATTTTCATAGCACACACAGTTACTCAAACCAAGTTTATCCTTGTTTTTACTAAATTGTGAAAATAGGTTTGTATTCAATACCTTAATGCAAGTACAAATCCCGAATTCCAAAATTCAGACTAAAAAAAAAATAAAAAAAATTAAATGATAAAAAATAAATTTTTTCCCCGGCTGTAAGTCAATCTTCTCTGTCTTTGGTTTGTTTATTTTCTTTCCTAAGATACAGTGAGTCCACGGTTTCATCAATTACTGTTGGGAATATCACTCCTGGCCAGCAGGAGGAGGCAAAGAGCCCCACAGTTAAACTGTGAAGTATCACTTCCCTTCCCACAACCCCCAATCATTCTCTTTGCCTTTAGTGCATGGAGGAGCTGAAGTTTTAGTGTCTGAAGAAATTGGATTTATTTCACTTCAATCAAGAGTTTGTTATTTTGAAAGCCAGAGTAGGTTTGCTCTGATCTCTTCCCTTTTTCAAGGATTGGGTCTAGCCGTACTCCACATCAGTCTCTTCAGCAGGGCCGTGGTGGCTTTAAAGCAGTTAGGAACTTGCAAGGTGGGCCTTGCTGCGTTTTCCTAGAGTAGGTTTACTCTAGCCTGCCTTTTCTTCACAGATCCTCTCATACCGGGTGTGCTGTCGTGCTGCCGGACGGCTAGATCCAGGTAAGTGCTGTTGGGTCTTCTATGTATGGGAGATTAGGCACTTTAAAAGATTCTGCAATATATAATGGGACAAGATATATCCTAGCTTGGATATTATTTTTGGCAGGTGCTGGCACTTACTGTGACAGATAAGAGAGACACTGGTTTCCCTTTGTTAGTAATGAAGAGGTTAACCAGCTTCATGAGGCTAGAACTTTGATTCTCGATGTACGTGTATATTTCCTGTACTTTTCCTTTTTGAGAGTACCAGTCTTAGTACATGTGGGGGAAAAGGATCTACTGCAGCACCGTAGAAGCGGGTGTTTTGTATAAGGGGCTCTTTATCAAATTAATGCTTGTTTTTTCTACTTTGTTAAAACTGGACTTGCAAGTTTTTTTGCAACTGCCTGGTGGGTCATTTGATAGGCTTTATTTATTTATTTTTTTATATCGCTGGGCTAAAGAGCCTTCCGCTATTATGGCGGTAGTAATGAAGATTTGGTTTGGTATTGTCTTTGCACGCTCTATGGCCCCGCCTCCTTCTTGGTTATGGAAGAAGGCAGCGGCGCCATTTTCTGTCTGAATAGTTGCGCTCATGTGACGCGCCATGCTAATCAGATTGTGATCGGAGAGGCGGGGTTAGAAGTGTTCTGACAGCCTAAGTCCTTATCTCGCTAAGAGTATCTTGGGGCTACGATGTTTTAATACAGATCCTATCTGTATATGTATGCAGACAGTATCTATTTATATGGATTTCAATAGATTGTCCGTTTCAATGATATGTAAATTAAGTACATTTATGAAGACAGTATCAATCTGTATATGTATGAAGAGACAGTGAAGTCCCATAGTGTATATTCCTTTGGAAATTAAACAATAAAGGACTTATATTTAGCTAGATGCTAATTGGATGGCGTTAGCTATTCATGTATATGCATGCTGATTTGATGTCTTTTATTTTGCAATGTTTCTTCTATGGTTAGAAGTTATTGCAGACTGATGGAACAGGGGTCTGTTCCTAAATTTTGCATGCAGATTCCCATTAACACCTTTCTACTGTTGGACGGTTTTGGGTGTATATAATAATACAGTATAGGAACAGGGGTTTTCACACATATATATAGAGATTGGGTTTATCCTGTTAATTGGTATGTCTCTCTATGCTTAAAGTGACAGTATTCTTTTTCCAAATTTCATTTTCACAATGATATTGTACTAGTCTCGTGTCTCTCAGGATGATGCTGTTTAGGCTATGCCGCAGTTTTCTCCATAAATGTCCCTAGTCTCTATGGTGTCACATGCAGTGCCCTGTGGTTCCTCTCAATCTCCTGGAGGAGTTATTTTCCTACAGAAATTGCAGCTCAGATATCTTCTGTGGTATCTGCGGCTTATCTGTTTTTTTTTCCTTACAGGGAAAATGCAAGAGGATATTAAAGTTTCAGATAGTAAGGTTCCTGCGCCACATCCTGCTACACAGGTCTCTTCCCTCCTAAGTCTGGTGCGGAGGATTCGCCGGTAGCTTCTGAGGGTAAAATCTCAGATTCGGACAGTATAATTCCTTCATCTGATGCCGAAGTGGTCACCTTCAGATGTATGCTTGCACACATCGTGTACTGTTATAGGAGGTTTTGGCTACTTGGACGACATTGATACCCCTGTCCCCTTGGAATTTTTGATATTTTTTATCAATTCTATGATATTCCTTTCTATGAGGAAGTGTTTTTAGACGTGCTTTGGATATTTCCCAGGATTAGGAGAAGTTAGGGATGCTTTCTCCCTGTTTCCCGTCCTTTAAAGGATTTTCCTGTCGCTACTACATTAATATGCACAGTGCCTTAAGTAGAAGGGAGCCTTTTTACTTTGGCTCAGAGAACTTTGATCCCTATAGAGGATAGATGCTCCTTTATGGATCCATGGATAAGAAGTTGGAGGTTTATTATCCATCTAGAGCAATGTTTTGTTTATTTAGACTTGCTGCACTAGTCTGTGTGGTGTTGTGGCTGAAACCTCAGTCAGCTGAAAAGCTAACTGTGGATAGTGGCACAGCCTAAGTTTTTTAACTCTGCAGATGCAGGTTCAATACCAATTTGGCCAGGACATGTCCCAACTGTGACCATGATGGAAAATATTATTTTTCCTCCAAGTACGAGTTTTTGGCGCTTCCTTACAAGGATGAGGCCTTGTTTGGACCTGGACTGGCAGACGTCACAGCGGACTTTCGAGTGGAAATAAGGTTTTTCTATTACTCATCAAGTAGAAAAGACTTAAGGACAGTTTTCCTTCCTCTCTTTCTGGAGGATCAGTCCAGTCTTTTGGAATCCTGTTTGAGATCAGCTAGTCCGTATACAGAGGATAGCATCTAAGAATTCCTCCCAGGGGCAGATTTTCCTTTCTAGATTATCTGCAACCCTGTTTTGATGAGAGGTATTATTGAACTGAGTTCAGGCCTTCCTCTCTGGGAGTGATAGTTACAGTCAGGGAACGGGATCCAGGTTTTTCTTTTTTAGTTTTTCAGAGTACAGTCCTTCAAAGTGGTATCCATGCTCCTTTGATTAGAAGGAGTCTGTTTATGGCAAACATAGACCTGAAGGATATGTTTCTTATTGTTCCCTTTATCCGGGATCTTCTCAAGTTTCTGAGACTATTTTGGTCTTGGGCAATTGTAAGGGTGCCTTCCTGGACAATATATAGTTCTGGTGTCATCCTTCCTTCAAATAGCGGATGTGTCAGACGTGTAATCTTTTTGTTAGACTCAGGTTAGTACCAGGACTGTGTTTAAGTCTGTTGCTCCTCTTGGAGTTTTAACCTTGGTGTTACGGTTTTTGCAACAAGCTCAGTTTGAGCCTTAGGTTTCCATAGATTTTAAATTTTTATCGTGGAAGTTTTCTTTTCTTTTTTTTGCTATATGTTCTGCTCGGAGAGTTTAGGGTACTCTAGGCTTTGCAGTGTGATTCGCTTTATCTTATTTCGGATAAGGCGGTTATTTATCCTAAGTGGAAATATTATTTGGGAATTTGTTCTTCCCTCTCTGTGTCCTCATTCTTACCTCTTGAGGAATGTGTGTACACAATCTGTGTTTTGTTTTTCTCTGTAACAGAAAGCTATTGCTACTTCTCTTTTCTATGGTTGAGAAGTTAAATTGGTTTGATTTCCAGACTGCGGGGCTGCAGTCTCCTGAGAGAGTTATATCTAATTCCTCGAGGGCTGTCTCTTTTTCTTGGGCTTTCCAGAATGAAGCTTCTGTGGTACAGATTTGCAAGGCGGCAACTTGGTCTTCCTTACATACTTTTTCCAAATTTTATAAATTTGATATTTTTGCTTCGGCTTTGGATTTTTTCTTTTGGGGGTAAGGTTATTCAAGCGGTGGTGCCTTTTTGTTTCAATCTGCCTGTCTTGTCCCTCCCTATTCATCTGTGTCCTCTAGCTTGGGTATTGATTCCCAACAGTAATTGATGAAACTGTGGACTCACCGTATCTTGGGAAAGAAAATAAAATTTATGCTTACCTGATAAATTTATTTCCGGATACGGTGAGTCCACGGCCCCGCCCTTTATTTCAAGACAGTTGTTTTTGACTAAACTTCAGGCACCTTTACACCTTGTATTACTTTGTTTCTCCATTTTCCTTCGGTGGAATGACTGGGGGTTGTGGGAAGGGAATTGATACTTAACAGTTTAACTGTGGTGCTCTTTGCCTCCTCCTGCTGGCCAGGAGTGATATTCCCAACAGTAATTGATGAAACCATGAACGCACCGTATCCGGAAATAAATAAATTTATCAGGTAAACATAAATGTTCTTTTTTCATTGATTTCTAAAATGCAAATAATGTATATATTTTTTCTGCTTACAATATTCTCTGTATACATAAGTATTAAAACTACCTAAAACTAACTATTAAAATTAGATTACCATGTATAAGCTGTATTATAAAATGTAAATATTGCCTAAATGACATAAGATATTGTTGTTTACAATTGGTCCCATCCCCTCTCCAGGCTGCACCATTTTACAGATACAAATATTCCAAAATACAAACTATTCTGAAATGCAAACTTTTTCTGGTCCCAAGCAGTTTGCAAAAACAGAATTTATGTTTACCTGATAAATTACTTTCTCCAACGGTGTGTCCGGTCCACGGCGTCATCCTTACTTGTGGGATATTCTCTTCCCCAACAGGAAATGGCAAAGAGCCCAGCAAAGCTGGTCACATGATCCCTCCTAGGCTCCGCCTTCCCCAGTCATTCGACCGACGTAAAGGAGGAATATTTGCATAGGAGAAATCATATGATACCGTGGTGACTGTAGTTAAAGAAAATAAATCATCAGACCTGATTAAAAAACCAGGGCGGGCCGTGGACCGGACACACCGTTGGAGAAAGTAATTTATCAGGTAAACATAAATTCTGTTTTCTCCAACATAGGTGTGTCTGGTCCACGGCGTCATCCTTACTTGTGGGAACCAATACCAAAGCTTTAGGACACGGATGATGGGAGGGAGCAAATCAGGTCACCTAGATGGAAGGCACCACGGTTTGCAAAACCTTTCTCCCAAAAATAGCCTCAGAAGAAGCAAAAGTATCAAATTTGTAAAATTTGGTAAAAGTGTGCAGTGAAGACCAAGTCGCTGCCTTACATATCTGATCAACAGAAGCCTCGTTCTTAAAGGCCCATGTGGAAGCCACGGCCCTAGTGGAATGAGCTGTGATTCTTTCAGGAGGCTGCCGTCCGGCAGTCTCATAAGCCAATCTGATGATGCTTTTAAGCCCAAAAGATAGAGAGGTAGAAGTTGCTTTTTGACCTCTCCTTTTACCAGAATAAACAACAAACAAGGAAGATGTTTGTCTGAAATCCTTTGTAGCATCTAAATAGAATTTTAGAGCACGGACAACGTCCAAATTGTGTAACAAACGTTCCTTCTATGAAACTGGATTCGGACACAAAGAAGGTACAACTATCTCCTGGTTAATATTTTTGTTGGAAACAACCTTCGGAAGAAAACCAGGCTCAGTACGTAAAAACCACCTTATCTGCATGGACCAGATAGGGCGGAGAACACTGCAGAGCAGATAACTCAGAAACTCTTCTAGCGGAAGAAATTGCAACCTAAAACAAAACTTTCCAAGATAATAACTTAATATCTACGGAATGTAAGGGTTCAAACGGAACCCCTTGAAGAACTGAAAGAACTAGATTAAGACTCCAGGGAAGAGTCAAAGGTCTGTAAACAGGCTTGATTCTAACCAGAGCCTGAACAAACGCTTAAACGTCTGGCACAGCTGCCAGCCTTTTGTGAAGTAAAACAGATAAAGCAGAGATCTGTCCCTTCAGAGAACTCGCAGAAAATCCTTTCTCCAAACCTTCTTGTAGAAAGGAAAGAATCTTAGGAATTTTTATCTTGTTCCATGGGAATCCTTTAGATTCACACCAACAGATATATTTTTTCCATATATTATGGTAAATTTTTCTAGTTACAGGCTTTCTAGCCTGAATAAGAGTATCTATTACAGAATCTGAAAACCCACGCTTTGATAAAATCAAGCGTTCAAACTCCAAGCAGTCAGTTGGAGGAAAACCAGATTCGGATGTTCGAATGGACCCTGAATAAGAAGGTCCTGTCTCAAAGGTAGCTTCCATGGTGGAGCCGATGACACATTCACCAGGTCTGCATACCAAGTCCTGCGTGGCCACACAGGAACTATCAAGGTCACCGAAGCCCTCTCCAGATTGATCCTGGCTACCAGCCTGGGAATGAGAGGAAACGGTGGGAATACATAAGCTAGGTTGAAGATCCAAGGTGCTACTATTGTATCCAATAGAGTCGCCTTGGGATCCCTGGATTTGGACCCGTAACAAGGGACCATGAAGTTCTGACGAGAGGCCATCAGAACCATGTCTGGAATGCCCCATAATTGAGTTATTTGGGCAAAGATTTCCAGATGGAGTTCCCACTCCCCCGGATGCTCCTCCATCGCCAGGGAACTCCTTGTTACCCCCTGATGGTTGATATATGTAACAGTCGTCATGATGTCTGATTGAAACCTTATGAATTTGGCCTTTGCTAGTCGAGGCCAAGCCTTGAGAGCATTGAATATCGCTCTCAGTTCCATTATGTTTATCGGGAGAAGAGAGTCTTCCCGAAACCATAGACCCTGAGTTTTCAGGGGTTCCAAGACCGCGCCCCAGCCCACCAGACTGGCGTCGGTCGTGACAATGACCTATTCTGGTCTGCGGAAGCTCATTCCCTGTGACAGGTTGTCCAGGGTCAGCCACCAACGGAGTGAATCTCTGGTTATTTGATCTACTTGTATCGTCGGAGACAAGTCTGTATAATCCCCATTCCACTGTCTGAGCATGCACAGGTGCAATGGTCTTAGATGAATTCGTGCAAAAGGAACTATGTCCATTGCCGCAACCATCAAACCTATTACTTCCATGGACTGCGCTATGGAAGGAAGAAGAACAGAATGAAGTACCTGACAAGAGCTTAGAAGTTTTGATTTTCTGGCCTCTGTCAGAAAAACCTTCATTTCTAAGGAAACTATTATTGTTCCCAAGAAGGGAACTCTTGTTGACGGGGACAGAGAACTTTTTTCTATGTTCACTTTCCACCTGTGAGATCTGAGAAAGGCTAGGACAATGTCCGTATGAGCCCTTGCTTTTGACAGAGACGACACTTGAATCAGGATGTCGTCCAAGTAAGGTACTACTGCAATGCCCCTTGGTCTTAGCACCGCTAGAAGGGACCCTAGTACCCTTGTGAAAATCCTTGGAGCAGTGGCTAATCCGAATGGAAGTGCCACAGGTAATGCTTGTCCAGAAAGGCGAACCTTAGGAACCGAAAATGTTCCTTGTGGATAGGAATACGTAGGTACGCATCCTTTAAGTCCACCGTGGTCATGAATTGACCTTCCTGGATGGTAGGAAGGATCGTTCGAATGGTTTCCATTTTGAATGATGAAACCCTTAGAAACTTGTTTAGAATCTTGAGATCTAAAATAGGTCTGAATGTTCCCTCTTTTTTGGGAATTATGAACAGGTTGGAGTAAAAACCCATCCCTTGTTCTCCTAATGGAACAGGATGAATCACTCCCATGCTTAACAGGTCTTCTACACAGTGTAAGAATGCCTGTTCGAAGATAATTGAGACCCGTGGAACCTTCCCCTTGGGGGTAGTTCCCTGAATTCCAGGAGATAACCTTGAGAAACTATTTCTAGCGCCCAAGGATCCTGAACATCTCTTGCCCCAGCCTGAGCAAAGAGAGAAAGTCTGCCCCCCACCAGATCCTTCCCAGATCGGGGGCCAACACTTCATGCTGTTTTGGTAGCAGTGGCAGGTGACTTGGCCTGCTTACCCTTGTTCCAGCCTTGCATCGGCCTCCAGGCTGGCTTGGTTTGAGAAGTATTACCCTCTTGCTTAGAGGGTGTAGAATTTGAGGCTGGTCCGTTTCTGCGAAAGGGACGAAAATTTGGCTTCTTTTTAGCCTTAAAAGACCTATCCAGAGGAAGGGCGTGGCCCTTTCCCCCAGTGATGTCTGAAATAATCTCTTTCAAGTCAGGGCCAAACAGTGTTTTACCCTTGAAAGGGATGTTAAGCAAAAGCGCTCTGCGCGCCACGATAGCAAACCCTGAATTATTCGCCGCTAATCTAGCTAATTGCAAAGCGGCATCTAAAATAAAAAAGAGTTAGCCAATTTAAGAGCTTGAACTCTGTCCAAAACCTCCTCGTACGAAGATTCTTTATTGAGCGACTTTTCTAGTTCTTCGAACCAGAAACACGCAGCTGTAGTGACAGGAACAATGCATGAAATTGGTTGTAGAAGGTAACCTTGCTGAACAAACATCTTTTTAAGCAAACCCTCTAACCTTTAATCCATAGGATCTTGAAAGCACAACTATCTTCTATAGGAATAGAAGTGCGTTTGTTTAGAGTAGAAACCGCCCCCTCGACCTTGGGGACTGTATGCTATAAGTCCTTTCTGGGGTCGACTATAGGAACTAATTTCTTAAATATAGGGGGAGGACAAAAGGTATGCCGGGCCTTTCCCACTCCTTATTTACTATGTCCGCCACCCGCTTGGGTATAGGAAAAACATCGGGGGGCACCGGAACCTCTAGGAACTTGTCCATCTTACCTAATTTCTCTGGAATGACCAAATTGTCACAATCATCCAGAGTAGATAATACCTCCTTAAGTAGTGCGTGGAGATGTTGAAATTTAAATTTAAAAGTTACAATATCAGGTTCTGCTTGTTGAGAAATTTTCCCTGAATCTGAAATTTCTCCCTCAGACAAAACCTCCCTCCTGGCCCCTTCAGATAGGTGTGAGGGTATGTCAGAACAGATATTATCAGCGTCCTCTTGCTCTTCAGTGTTTAAAACAGAGCAATCACGCTTTCTCTGATAAGTAGGCATTTTGGAAAAAATGCATGCAATAGAATTATCCATTACAGCCATTAATTGTTGTATGGTAATAAGTATTGGCGCACTAGATGTACTAGGGGCCTCTTGTGTGGGCAAAACTGGTGTAGACACAGAAGGGGATGATGCAGTACCATGCTTACTCCCCTCATTAGAGGAATCATCTTGGGCAATATCATATCTATGGCATTATTATCCCTACTTTTGTTTGGACATTATGACACAAATATATCACATATATTTAAATGGGGAGACACATTGGCTTTCATACATATAGAACATCGTTATCTGATGGTTCAGACATGTTAAACAGGCTTAAACTTGTCAACAAAGCACAAAAAACGTTTTACAATAAAACCGTTACTGTCCCTTTAAATTTCAAACTGAACACACTTTATTACTGAATATGTGTAAAAGTATGAAGGAATTGTTCAAATTTCACCAAAATTTCACCACAGTAACTTAAAGCCTTAAAAGTATTGCCGTTTTTACATTTAACCCCTATACAGTCCCAGGTATCTGCTTTGCTGAGACCCAACCAAGCCCAGAGGGGAATACGATACCAAATGATGCCTTCTATAAGCTTTTTCAGTGGTTCTTAGCTCCTCACACATGCATCTGCATGCCATGCTTTCCAAAAACAACTGCGCATTAGAGGCGCGAAAATGAGGCTCTGTCTATGACTAGAAAAGGCCCCCAGTGAAAAAGGTGTCCAATACAGTGCCTGCCGTTTTTATTAAAACAATCCCCAAGATTTAACAACTATTAAAAGTAATAATCTGCCAAATATACTTAGTAAAGTAATCGTTTTAGCCCAAAAAAATGTCTACCAGTTTTTTAAGCCCTAATGAAGCCCTTTATTCTTTTACTCAAACTAAGAAAATGGCTTACCGGTTCCCATAGGGAAAATGACAGCTTCCAGCATTACCGAGTCTTGTTAGAAATGTGTCATACCTCAAGCAGCAAAAGTCTGCTCACTGTTTCCCCCAACTGAAGTTAATTCCTCTCAACAGTCCTGTGTGGAAACAGCCATCGATTTTAGTAACGGTTGCTAAAATCATTTTCCTCTTACAAACAGAAATCTTCATCTCTTTCCTGTTTCAGAGTAAATAGTACATACCAGCACTATTTTAAAATAACAAACTCTTGATTGAAGAATAAAAACTACATTTAAACACCAAAAAACTCTAAGCCATCTCCGTGGAGATGTTGCCTGTACAACGGCAAAGAGAATGACTGGGGAAGGCGGAGCCTAGGAGGGATCATGTGACCAGCTTTGCTGGGCTCTTTGCCATTTCCTGTTGGGGAAGAGAATATCCCACAAGTAAGGATGACGCCGTGGACCGGACACACCTATGTTGGAGAAAAGGGGTTTCTACCTGTATTTTAAAATGATAAATTATGCTGTCGCCTATCAAAGCTTTTTAATCAAACCGCTTTCATGTTAGATAAAATCTTTCTGCGGAATTGAATTAGTTTGTGGATCTGTGGCTAAGTTGTGGAATAAATAGTGATCTTATTTTGATGAGGAAGTCAAGTCATTGTAGAAAATATGAATATTGTGAATTTTGAATACAAAGAAAAGCTGTATTGTTAAGAACCTGATCTACGATGCTTGTTACAAGCAGCTGGAAAAGGTTATTGCTCAATATGCTAATGTAGGTGCTATGATACTTTGCCCTCTCATATTATACAGAGTTGGCACCTTAATGCATATGTAATTGCTCTAACTTGAAAGTGGCTTAATAAGTTTGTCATAGAAATTGGTGATATCTTTCTTACTTTAACAAAAGCTCTAACTTTAGTGGAGAGCGCTGGTTATAGCAGATTTTCTGAGAATCTAAAGAGAGTGCATTTTTAGCACAAAAGGAAGTTGTGTTAGTAAGAACAATTTTAAACCATTGTTCTAAGCAGCTATTCAGCATTAATATTTAAAACTAAAATAATAAATAAGCTTCTTTGTTCTTCTGTACAGCACATTTTTGCTTAGGCTGTACCAGTAATGTTTTTTGTAACTTTTGGCAATGCTTTGATCTCACAAGGCCATAGATCACTCCTGTGAGATAGGGTTGTCAGTGGTGTCTGTTTGAGCTATCATCGCAGAGCACTAATTGTGAAATCTCTGTAAAAACTGTCAGCGTTTCTTTACCTAAGTCGCAGGCTTTAACAACTGCCAGCAGTTAGTCAGCTTCTGTCACTTGTAAGGCAGATGAGCATATTTTAAAGCCAAAAATGGCTGCTTGTTTATGTTTGTGCCTTGAAATATTATGTTATCTGTCAAGTTTTCTTTTTCATCTGTTACTTTAAAGTTGTTGTCATTTAATAATAACAACCTAAATCTAAGCACACTCTGATAACAAAACATTTTATTGCAGAATACATAGATGCCAGATGAAAAATAGCAACTGCCAAAAAGTATAAGCTTGTTTACATTTTAGAGCTGAAAAATAGAACCAATTTTTGCGTAACCTGTTTAGTTTAGAAGTTGAATTCTTTGAATAGTTTTAAAGGGACAATAAACACCTTGTAATTAGAATATTTTTCTGCAGCTGTGCAATTAAAGGGATATTACAGTGCTCGTTTGTTAAAAACAAATATGTTAAATCAAAGTAAATATAAAAATAAAATAACTTGTTTTCCTGCACAATTAGCACTTGGAAATTATTAGTGTAGCCCCGCCCCCAGTGTTTTTAGAGCAGAGGTTTTTCAAAACCTACGGTTTGTTTTTCAAAACCTAAGGTTTTCTTCTGTCCGTTCTGGGCATGAGTAAATCTGACTCCCTGTTATCTAGTCTATTCGTAGCCTAGATGTTTTATGACAGGCTAAGATAAACCTTCCTACAGAGGCCCCTCCTCCTTGTAAGACTGTGACAGGAATTAAAGGACACTGCACAAATGTAGGGAAAAATAAATTAAAAGGCAAAATCAATTTAATTAGATGAATAATACATATTGCAATGATTTCTAGTAAGTATAAGCAACTTCTGAGTGTTGTTTTTTTTTTTTAATTACAACAATGAAAGACTGTTTAACATCCTTTTTAATTGACCATGTACTGTAAAATCGGTTTCTCAATGTTGTTTCCAATTACTTGTTATACAAGCTGAAGAGTTTAAAATTTATGGGAAAGTTTAGGTATATTTTTGTATATGAAATAGTTGTTTCTGCTATTTGAAACCACAACCCAATACAGTGGGCTGATCTTGTAGGGAGAGAACACCTCATCTTAGCTGACTAATTATTTACACAAAGTCTTCCTTATGTTCTTTACTACTGTTTACTCAAAGGCCAGTACTTAGGGCAGTGCTTTCCAAACTGTGTGTCGGGACACACTAGTGTGTCGGCAGCAGTGTGTAGGTGTGTCCCTGCTTCAGCATAAATTTTTTAAAATTTAATTTTTTTTTTTTTTGGTTTCTGAATTTCCGCCTGCCTGCTACGCATATCACATGGTTGACACGTGATTGATACCTAGGCAGTCACAGATCATCTTAACCTATTGGCGCAGCTCAGTGGGAACTGAAACTATTCCCATTGGCGGCTTTGGTGGCACATTGGCTCCTGATTGCATGTGTAGTCTCCATAATTGGCTTGTGATTGCACGTGTAGTCAGGGAGTGGGATAGCAGTGTGTTTGCAGCACAGGCAGTAGTCAGTCGGACTCGCAGAGAGGGCGGCAGCTTAAACGCTGAGCAGAAGTCAGTGGGGGGTTTTTTGCAGCTAGCTCCCAGTAGTGCATTGCTGCTCCTGCTCTTGATATCTGGATAGGAAGCGGAAGCTTAAAAATGCTTGATGATGAAATGTGAGTGTCTTTAGCTAATATTCCACTAAATATTCGGAAAATGTGTTCATCCCATCAACCTCATACATCCCATTAAAATAGTAAGTAGCTATTGGTGTTATTAAACTTTTTTTTAATTCTTGCACATACTGTACATACTGTTACTTGTAAATACACTTCGTTATTATATAATTTATGTATGTGTCCGTATCTCTTAAAACTGTTAGTTTAACCTCCTGTTTGCTAGTACAACTGAATTACTGTGCCGCAAAATGATGTAGGTCTAAAAAGTGTGTCACCAACATGAAAAGTTTGGAAAGCTCTGACTTAGGGCCTAATCATAAGTTTCTCCTGTTGGAGAGAAATTGTATTGCAGGCTTAACAGGGGCTGAATTCACTCAAATTCGGTAAAAGAAAATGAGCGGAAGCTTTTAGAATTGCAAGATCTCTCACAAGATTCTAGACAGGCAAATGTTGCTATACTTGTCTAAAGGGTGTTCTCTGCATTTCCGTTTGTGAAGGAGAGAGAAGCCCGGTGAAATATAGCATTGCATGGTATGAGAGGTTTGTGTTACATTTACACTTTGTATTTTTTTATTACTTTACACTTCAGATTGGGTACTTTCAGTATTAAAGGTGCAAATACCTAAATCCGGAATTCAAAAATTCAAACTTTTTAGTTGATAGAAAACAAAATTATCAATAATTAGTATTTACCCTGCCTGTATGGTCTATATTTATTTTAAACAACAAATATTATCTTTCTGATTACAGTACTGTACTAAATTTCTGAGGGTACTATGCATACAAAAGTATTAACATTTTATATAAAACTTCCTTTAGCTTACATCTATAAGCTGACATAAGATATTGGTGTTTACACTTGGTTCCACACCCTCTCCTAACTGTCTCATTTTAAAGATATTCCAAAATCCAAACCTTTTCTGGTCACAAGCAGTTTGGATGAATGTTTTTTTACTTGTATTACATTTAAGCTTTGCACTTTCTTTTTATATATTTTTAATAGATTTAGATCCAGCAGTGCATTTACGAATTCTGATTGTTTTGAAAGTTCTTGTGTTAGGAGCATACTTTGTATATGTCTGTCTATCTTTTACAAATTGCACGTATTTGCTCTATTGTATAATAAAAATGAAAAACTGACAGCTTCAGAAAGTGGGAGGGACACAGGGGAGTGCCTAAGGATTAACAGCAGAGTTCCCAAGGTATGTCTGAAGCTTTCTCACAATTCTTGTGAAATGCTGTAAGCATTTTAAACAAGCTGGTCTCAATGATTTATCTTGCCAGCTTTATGCAGGTAATGTTTGCTCAAAATTCACAATACATTTGTTTGACAGACTGGCTGATAGACAAGTAATATATACTAAACTATCTGTCAGTTTTATTTTAAAAATAGGAAATGTGTGTGTGTACCTTTTACAAATTATATTACATCTATATATATATATATATATATATATATATATATATATATAGCGCCTTTCTCCCAGTGGTACTCGAAGCGCTTTTTCAGCGCTCGCTCTCGGAATTAACTAAATCGGCAGCTGAATAGTAATAGTTGTTATTACCCAATTTAATGGTACTCATTTTATCGACCTCGGAAGGATAAAGGGCTGAGTCGGCCTGTGACCTTTGGATCTTTGAACAGGCTTTTGTAGTCAGGGCATTTTACCAACTGAGCTACCTCACCAGCCTGTGTGTATATATATATATATATATATATATATATATATATATATACATACACGTGTACAAAGTATGATCCTAATATGTTAGATACACAGAAACAGTAAAAGCATAATCAGAATTTGTAAAATCGCAATGCTAAATACTCTGCCATATACAAAAATATAAAATAGAAATTGCAAAGTTTAAATGTAATAAAACTAATCTGAAGTGTAAAGTGTGAATGCGGCACAACTGTCATATCATGCATTGCTATATTGCACTAGGCTTGTCTCTTCTTCACATGCAGAAATGCAAGGAACGCCCCTTGGCAAAATCAGCTTTTTTACTAGGGATCTTGCAGTGCTGGAAGATAATTTTATATCATCTTGTCTGAGCAGAGAGCTCTCTGTCACAGCCCGTCACTGGGAGCATTATGAGGCTGATATTTACACTTTAATTCTTAGAACTGGAAAGGTTTCAAATGTTACACTTAAATTACAGGAAAGGTAGGGAAATTATATATATATAAGCTGGTGTACTATGCATAATAAAGCATTTTATGTTACAATCTCAAGGTATTTACTGTCCATTTAAAACTGGGACCAATCAGGACCATAACTTGTTTGAACAGTCTGGAAATATACTGCTTTTATTGGCATCTGCATGCCAAACATGTGCCAGGCTAATCTCAAGAAATAATCTAATTCTCTTTTAGATTTTATATGCCAATGAAGGAGAAAGCAAAAAGGAACAAGAATTTCCAGTGGATCCAATGGAGAAATCAAATTACATTTGTCACAAAGGGCATGAGTTTATTCCCACCTTGTACCATTTTCCCACCAGCTGTGATGCTTGTATGAAGCCGTTATGGCACATGTTCAAGCCACCTCCTGCACTAGAGTGCCGCCGTTGCCATATCAAGTGTCACAAGGATCACATGGATAAGAAGGAAGAAGTTATAGCACCTTGCAAAGGTATGTGTGCTGCAACGCCATTCCATTGGGTAACCGTTTCATGGCAAGTGATTTGACCTGCATAAGTGTCGTCTTTCCTGTTCTATTATTTTACACAACTGCTGTCCTAATGTTTGTGTCATTTCTCTTAATTGAAAGCTACTTCATAGAATTCTTAAGGAATGAGAGATTTGTCTCACTGGAAGCAAAGTTCCTGCCATAGTGTGTATCGCAAAAGCTGCTTTCTTTAAAGGTGTAGGAGTCATACGGGTTATAATGTGTATATGAATAAACGTACACATCATTTTAGGATACACATGCTTGTTTTTTGTAGATGAAATTGTAAAGAACAGAAGACTAATCAGGTTGATCTTCTTAGAAAGAGCTATCTCTCTGGGCCTTTGTTAAACCACAGCAAATGACCCCTCCTAATTTCCATTCCAACATATATATATGTGACACATACACTTCGCAAGTCACACGTGCATCCCCAAGGCCACAATTAATCAAACAGAACTATTAAAGGGACAGTCAACACCAGAATTTTTGTTGTTTTAAAAGATAGATAATCCCTTAATTACCCATTCCCCAGTTTTGCATAACCAACACAGTTATAATTATACACGTTTTACCTCTATAATTACCTTGTATCTAAGCCTCAGCAGACTGCCCCCTTATTTCAGTTCTTTTGACAGACTTGCATTTTAGCCAATCAGAGCTGTCTCATTCAAGTGCATGAGCTCAATGTTATCTATATGAAACACGTGAACTAATGCCCTCTAGTGGTGAAAACCTATCAAAATGCATTTAGATTAGAGGCGGCCTTCAAGGTTTAAGAAATTAGCATATGAACCTCCTAGGTTTAGCTTTCAACTAAGAATACCAAGAGAACAAAGCAAAATTGGTGATAAAAGTAAATTGGAAAGTTTTTTTAAAATTACATGCCCTATTTGAAACATGAAAGTTTTTTTTGGACTTTAATGCTCATTCTGGATCTTAAACAAATTTTATTTATTCGTATTTATTTTTTAAAAAGTAAAAGTTTCATAATGTACAGTGCATATAAAGGGAATATGGAGGATGTGCCTGTGGGACGTGTCATTATTTTGCTTCTGTTTTATGTATTTTTTATTTTGGGTTATTATTTGTACATTAAACTATGCATATGCTGACTATAACCTGATGTAGATGTTTTATATCCATGATAAGTGTTATCTATTGGATTTCTTGAAGAGACTTTTGTCCATAGAATATGAATTATTTGTGTTTGTTTTCTTTTCTTAGTAAACTATGACATTTCAACGGCAAAGAATCTACTTTTACTAGCAACTTCCACAGAGGAGCAGCAGAAGTGGGTGAGTCGATTGGTTAAAAAGATTCCCAAGAAACCTCCACCTCCTGATCCTTTTGCTCGGTCCTCTCCAAGAACTTCCATGAAGGTACAGCCAAACCAGTCTATGAGGCGGCCAAGCCGACCGCTTCCTCCAAGTAAACCCAGGTAATTCCCCTTCTGCAATTTACACAACACTGACTGAATTTATTACTAACATCTATAGAGTCCTCAAAATACTTTAGCACAGTATATCTACAGACTTTATTTTATCTACGATTTAACAGGTCCAGGTACTAATATCTTTCTTTAACTACTCAGTATATTATGTTTGTAAGCAATGTCAGCTTGAATTTAATTTCCCAGAATGCCACCCCTTTCACTTTATAATTGTAAAGTTCCTAAAGAGGTTACAGAATTAACGTGCAACAGAGGAGTTCTTTTCATTATGGGCAATTTGAATTCACAGTGTGACAATGACTGCATAAGAAGATACTGTGAAAAAGATCTTTACTAAACCAGAGAAGAAAAACAAGACAGTTTGTGATACCGAAAAAGTGTAGGAAAGGTTTTGCTCACACCCCAAAGCTCTTGATGAATAATAGAGTATTATCAAATCCTGCTATGAAGGGCACAAAGAAATTCTGAAGGGCTTAACAGTAACGTCAAAATTAAACTTTCACAATTCAGATAGAAAATGCAATTTTAAACAATTTTGAAATGTACTTAGATTAATTATCAAATATTCTTGACTTCTTGGTATCCTTTGTTGAAGAGTATACCTAGGTAGGATCAGGAGCGGCAATGCACTACAGGGATCTATCTTTTCTTTGGCAGCTGCACATATATGCCTTTTTTCATTAGCCCTACAGATGTGTTCATCTAGCTCCCAGTAGTTCATTGCCCTCCCTAGTCCATATCTTTAACAAAAGATACCAAGAGTACAAAGCAAATTTGATATTAGAAATAAACTTGAAAGTTGTTTAAAATTGTATGTATTGTAATTTTTACTTTTTGTCCTTTTAGGGCACATTTAAAGGGACACTAAACAGATAGAGCAGCAATTTTAAGCAACTTTCTAATTTACTCCTATTGTCAATTTTTCTTCATTCTCTTGCTATCTTTATTTAAAAAGCAGGATTGTAATGCATAGGAGCTGGCCCATTTTTGATTGACAATCTGGGTTATGCTTGCTTATTGGTGGCTAAATGTCAGCCACCAATAAGTAAGCGCTATCCATGGTGCTGAACCTAAAATGGGCCAACTTCTAAGCTTTACATTCCTGCTTTTTAAATAAAGATAGCAAGAGAAAGAAGAAAAATTGATAATAGGAGTAAATTAGAAAGTTGCTTAAAATGGCATGCTCTATCTGAATCATGAAAGAAAAAATGTGGGATTAGTGTCCCTTTAAGAAGAATTGTTTTGCGCACATGCAAAACTGAAGTGTGGAGTTCACTACACCCTTTGTGGGATTAGTATCCCTTTAAGAAGAATTGTTTTGCGCACATGCAAAACTGAAGTGTGGAGTTCACTACACCCTTTTATAACACCTTCCAACATTTTATAAATCTCACTTAAAGGGACATAATACTCGTATGCTAAATCACTTGAAACTGATGCAGTATAACTGTAAAAAGCTGACAGGAAAATATCACCTGAGCATCTCTATGTAAAAATAGGAAACATAATTTATGTAAGAACTTACCTGATAAATTCATTTCTTTCATATTAGCAAGAGTTTTCTTTCATGTAATTAGCAAGAGTCCATGAGCTAGTGACGTATGGGATAATGACTACCCAAGAAGTGGATCTTTCCACACAAGAGTCACTAGAGAGGGAGGGATAAAATAAAGACAGCCAATTCCTGCTGAAAAATCCACACCCAAAATAAAGTTTAACGAAAAACATAAGCAGAAGATTCAAACTGAAACCGCTGCCTGAAGTACTTTTCTACCAAAGACTGCTTCAGAAGAAGAAAATACATCAAAATGGTAGAATTTAGTAAAAGTATGCAAAGAGGACCAAGTAGCTGCTTTGCAGATCTGGTCAACCGAAGCTTCATTCCTAAACGCCCAGGAAGTAGAAACTGACCTAGTAGAATGAGCTGTAATACTCTGAGGCGGAGTCTTACCCGACTCAACATAGGCAAGATGAATTAAAGATTTCAACCAAGATGCCAAAGAAATGGCAGAAGCTTTCTGGCCTTTTCTAGAACCGGAAAAGATAACAAATAGACTAGAAGTCTTACGAAAAGATTTCGTAGCTTCAACATAATATTTCAAAGCTCTAACAACATCTAAAGAATGCAACGATTTCTCCTTAGAATTCTTAGGATTAGGACATAATGAAGGAACCACAATTTCTCTACTAATGTTGTTGGTATTCACAACTTTAGGTAAAAATTCAAAAGAAGTTTGCAACACCGCCTTATCCTGATGAAAAATCAGAAAAGGAGACTCACAAGAAAGAGCAGATAATTCAGAAACTCTACTGGCAGAAGAGATGGCCAAAAGGAACAAAACTTTCCAAGAAAGTAATTTAATGTCCAATGAATGCATAGGTTCAAACGGAGGAGCTTGAAGAGCTCCCAGAACCAAATTCAAACTCCAAGGAGGAGAAATTGACTTAATGACAGGTTTTATACGAACCAAAGCTTGTACAAAACAATGAATATCAGGAAGAATAGCAATCTTTCTGTGAAAAAGAACAGAAAGAGCAGAGATTTGTCCTTTCAAAGAACTTGCGGACAAACCCTTATCTAAACCATCCTGAAGGAACTGTAAAATTCTCGGTATTCTAAAAGAATGCCAGGAAAAATGATGAGAAAGACACCAAGAAATATAAGTCTTCCAGACTCTATAATATATCTCTCGAGATACAGATTTACGAGCCTGTAACATAGTATTAATCACAGAGTCAGAGAAACCTCTTTGACCAAGAATCAAGCGTTCAATCTCCATACCTTTAAATTTAAGGATTTCAGATCCTGATGGAAAAAAGGACCTTGTGATAGAAGGTCTGGTCTTAACGGAAGAGTCCACGGTTGGCAAGAGGCCATCCGGACAAGATCCGCATACCAAAACCTGTGAGGCCATGCCGGAGCTACCAGGAGAACAAACGAGCATTCCTTCAGAATCTTGGAGATTACTCTTGGAAGAAGAACTAGAGGCGGAAAGATATAGGCAGGATGATACTTCCAGGGAAGTGATAATGCATCCACTGCCTCCGCCTGAGGATCCCGGGATCTGGACAGATACCTGGGAAGTTTCTTGTTTAGATGGGACGCCATCAGATCTATTTCTGGAAGTTCCCACATTTGAACAATCTGAAGAAATACCTCTGGGTGAAGAGACCATTCGCCCGGATGCAACGTTTGGCGACTGAGATAATCCGCTTCCCAATTGTCTACACCTGGAATATGAACCGCAGAGATTAGACAGGAGCTGGATTCCGCCCAAACCAAAATTCGAGATACTTCTTTCATAGCCAGAGGACTGTGAGTCCCTCCTTGATGATTGATGTATGCCACAGTTGTGACATTGTCTGTCTGAAAACAAATGAACGATTCTCTCTTCAGAAGAGGCCAAAACTGAAGAGCTCTGAAAATTGCACGGAGTTCCAAAATATTGATCGGTAATCTCACCTCCTGAGATTCCCAAACTCCTTGTGCCGTCAGAGATCCCCACACAGCTCCCCAACCTGTGAGACTTGCATCTGTTGAAATTACAGTCCAGGTCGGAAGCACAAAAGAAGCCCCCTGAATTAAACGATGGTGATCTGTCCACCATGTTAGAGAGTGTCGAACAATCGGTTTTAAAGATATTAATTGAGATATCTTCGTGTAATCCTTGCACCATTGCTTCAGCATACAGAGCTGAAGAGGTCGCATGTGAAAACGAGCAAAGGGGATCACGTCTGATGCAGCAGTCATAAGACCTAGAATTTCCATGCATAAGGCTACCGAAGGGAATGATTGTGACTGAAGGTTTCGACAAGCTGTAATCAATTTTAAACGTCTCTTGTCTGTTAAAGACAGAGTCATGGACACTGAATCCATCTGGAAACCCAGAAAGGTTACCTTTGTCTGAGGAATCAAAGAACTTTTTGGTAAATTGATCCTCCAACCATGATCTTGAAGAAACAACACAAGTCGATTCGTATGAGATTCTGCTAAATGTAAAGACTGAGCAAGTACCAAGATATCGTCCAAATAAGGAAATACCACAATACCCTGTTCTCTGATTACAGACAGCAGGGCACCGAGAACCTTTGTAAAAATTCTTGGAGCTGTAGCTAGGCCAAACGGCAGAGCCACAAACTGGTAATGCTTGTCTAGGAAAGAGAATCTCAGAAACTGATAGTGATCTGGATGAATCGGAATATGCAGATATGCATCCTGTAAATCTATTGTGGACATATAATTCCCTTGCTGAACAAAAGGTAAGATAGTCCTTACAGTTACCATCTTGAATGTTGGTATCCTTACATAACGATTCAATATTTTTAGATCCAGAACTGGTCTGAAGGAATTCTCCTTCTTTGGTACAATGAAGAGATTTGAATAAAACCCCATCCCCTGTTCCGAAACTGGAACTGGCATAATTACTCCAGTCAACTCTAGATCTGAAACACATTTCAGAAATGCTTGAGCTTTTACTGGATTTACTGGGACACGGGAAAGAAAAAATCTCTTTGCAGGAGGTCTCAACTTGAAACAAATTCTGTACCCTTCTGAAACAATGCTCTGAATCCAAAGATTGTGAACAGAATTGACCCAAATTTCTTTGAAAAAACGTAACCTGCCCCCTACCAGCTGAGCTGGAATGAGGGCCGCACCTTCATGTGGACTTAGAAGCAGGCTTTGCCTTTCTAGCTGGCTTGGATTTATTCCAGACTGGAGATGGTCTCCAAACTGAAACTGCTCCTGAGGATGAAGGATCAGGCTTTTGTTCTTTGTTGAAACGAAAGGAACGAAAACGATTATTAGCCCCGTTTTTACCTTTAGATTTTTTATCCTGTGGTAAAAAAGTTCCTTTCCCACCAGTAACAGTTGAAATAATGGAATCCAACTGAGAACCAAATAATTTGTTACCCTGGAAAGAAATGGAAAGTAAAGTTGATTTAGAAGCCATATCAGCATTCCAAGTTTTAAGCCATAAAGCTCTTCTAGCTAAAATAGCTAGAGACATAAACCTGACATCAACTCTGATAATATCAAAAATGGCATCACAGATAAAATTATTAGCATGTTGAAGAAGAATAATAATATCATGAGAATCACGATGTGTTACTTGTTGCGCTAAAGTTTCCAACCAAAAAGTTGAAGCTGCAGCAACATCAGCCAAAGATATAGCAGGTCTAAGAAGATTACCTGAACACAGATAAGCTTTTCTTAGAAAGGACTCCATTTTCCTATCTAGAGGATCCTTAAACGAAGTACCATCTGACGTAGGAATAGTAGTACGTTTAGCAAGGGTAGAAATAGCCCCATCAACTTTAGGGATCTTGTCCCAAAATTCTAATCTGTCAGGCGGCACAGGATATAATTGCTTAAAACGTTTAGAAGGAGTAAATGAATTACCCAAATTATCCCATTCTTTGGAAATTACTGCAGAAATAGCATCAGGGACAGGAAAAACTTCTGGAATAACTACAGGAGTTTTAAAAACCTTATTTAAACGTTTAGATTTAGTATCAAGAGGACCAGAATCCTCTATTTCTAAAGCAATTAGGACTTCTTTAAGTAAAGAACGAATAAATTCCATTTTAAATAAATATGAAGATTTATCAGCATCAACCTCTGAGAGAGAATCCTCTGAACCAGAGGAATCATCAGAATCAGAATGATGATGTTCAGTTAAAAATTCATCTGTAGGGAGAGAAGTTTTAAAAGATTTTTTATGTTTACTAGAAGGAGAAATAACAGACATAGCCTTCTTTATGGATTCAGAAACAAAATCTCTTATATTATCAGGAACATTCTGCACCTTAGATGTTGAAGGAACTGCAACAGGCAATGGTACTTTACTAAAGGAAATATTATCTGCATTAACAAGTTTGTCATGACAATCAATACAAACAACAGCTGGAGGAATAGCTACCAAAAGTTTACAGCAGATACACTTAGCTTTGGTAGATTCAGCACTTGACAGCGATTTTCCTGTAGTATCTTCTGACTCAGATGCAACGTGAGACATCTTGCAATATGTAAGAGAAAAAACAACATATATATAAAGCAAAATTGATCAAATTCCTTAAATGACAGTTTCAGGAATGGGAAAAAATGCCAAAGAACAAGCTTCTAGCAACCAGAAGCAATAAAAAATGAGACTTAAATAATGTGGAGACAAGAGTGACGCCCATATTTTTTCGCGCCAAATAAGACGCCCACATTATTTGGCGCCTAAATGCTTTTTGGCGCCAAAAATGACGCCACATCCGGAACGCCGACATTTTTGGCGCAAAATAACGTCAAAAAGTGACGCAACTTCCGGCGACACGTATGACGCCGGAAACGGAAATAGAATTTTTGCGCCAAAAAAGTCAGCGCCAAGAATGACGCAATAAAATGAAGCATTTTCAGCCCCCGCGAGCCTAACAGCCCACAGGGAAAAAGTCAAATTTTAAGGTAAGAAAAAATGTTAAATGAAACTGACTGTCTGAAAAATAAGGAAAGTTGAACATTCTGAGTCAAGGCAAATAAATGTTTGAATACATATATTTAGAACTTTATAAACAAAGTGCCCAACCATAGCTAGGAGTGTCACAAAAAATAAGACTTACTTACCCCAGGACACTCATCTACATATAGTAGATAGCCAAACCAGTACTGAAACGAGAATCAGTAGAGGTAATGGTATATATAAGAGTATATCGTCGATCTGAAAAGGGAGGTAAGAGATTAATCTCTACGACCGATAACAGAGAACCTATGAAATAGACCCCTTAGAAGGAGATCACTGCATTCAAATAGGCAATACTCCTCACATCCCTCTGACATTCACTGCACGCTGAGAGGAAAACCGGGCCCCAACTTGCTGCGGAGCGCATATCAACGTAGAATCTAGCACAAACTTACTTCACCACCTCCATCGGAGGCAAAGTTTGTAAAACTGAATTGTGGGTGTGGTGAGGGGTGTATTTATAGGCATTTTGAGGTTTGGGAAACTTTGCCCCTCCTAGTAGGAATGTATATCCCATACGTCACTAGCTCATGGACTCTTGCTAATTACATGAAAGAAAGATATTTTACCTCACAATCTCCTCAGCTCAGCAGCGTAAGTTCTGTGTAAAAAGTTATACTCAACTGATCCCAGCTGCAGGTAAAAAAAAATAAAAAATGAAGAAATGAACAGCAGCCAATCAGCATCAACAGTGCTGAGGTCATGAAGTCTTTTACTGTGATCTCATTAGATTTCACTTAACTCTCATGGGATTTCATTGTAAACTTCCTTAAGCTGAATAGGGAAATAAGATGAGAGTGCACGTAAGCTCGCTCCTTCCGCTATCCCGGGACAGACATACTAATTTGCTGCTTAGAAGTCCTTTACAATGGGATGTGGCTACTGAGGAACATTTGAGGTAAAATATCTTTCTTTTTTACATAGAGATGTTCAGGTGATATTTTCTAGTCAGCTTTTTACAGCTGTACTGCATCACTTTCAAGTGTTTAAACATTTGGGTATTATGGCCCTTTAAGAATGAAATGATGTTGATCTCAGCTTCTTGAGACAGTTTCCGTAGCCTAGTTGTGGAGTTTGCACAGGCTGACTTATGGTTTGCGGTGAGATTTCGGATGGCCAACGGTTTTAAGAAGAGATTTACTGGAACATAAATAGAGGAAAGAGGGATAGCAAGATTGAGCTCCTAACCTAAGGTGATCATAGTAAACTCTGATATTGTATAATGTGTACCCACGTGTTAATATACAATTGTGTATTATGGTGCTGCTCTGTCATGTTATATGGTAAAGGTTGGTTGTTTTTTTTAAACTTGGACATATAGAAACATAGCTTTAAATAGACATGGAAGCAAACAGTATGTTGAGGCTGTACGGCTTCAGCATAATCTTAAAACTCATGTTTTGGCTTCCTAAATGTGGAGTTAAACTAATCTGGCAGATGTGTCTATAAACCTAAGCATAATGTCTAAATTACAAAAAGAAAGAAATGTATAAAATACAGGTTATTAGGTTCAGAAGTGAATAAAGCGATGCCACACAAAATACAATATTTGTGGTACTGTCCATTAGAAGTAACTGAAGTAGATACAGGTTTTTGTTATGGTGGTTGTAAAACAATCCAAAGAAACTTAGAATTTGTTTTAGTCTCCTATTAGCTTAGGCAGCATTGCTCCATTTAATCATTAAAATAAGCAAACTTTATGATGAGCATTTCCATTGGAATAAAAACAACCTTTTATAATAATGTAAAGTCAAACAATTGTGAACATCATTTCAGAGAGTGAGCACTTGGAAACTAACTGCAAAGAAAGGGAGAATGGTTTAAACTTGCAGAACGGGTTTAACAAGGACAACAGGTTTAGTTTATTTGTGTGTGGTTTAAATGTTTGTGAATTGAATCACCTATAAAGGGACAGTATACACTCATTTTCATATAACTGCATGTAATAGACACTACTATAAAGAATAATATGAACAGATACAGATCTAAAAATCCAGTATAAAACTGTTTAAAAACTTACTTAGAAGCTCCCAGTTTAGCACTGATGATGTTAGGCTGGGGATTAAAAAATAATGCTGCAAACTATTTTAATCCCCTTTTTCGTCTCCTAGCTAAGCCTCATATGCATCTTATATGTTTTGTTGTTGGGTCCTTGCATTGTTAGGGGGGGATGCACAAACATGAGGTTGTGTTTCCCCTCTTCAATGCCTTTTAAACAGCAGATGTATGTTTTCTGCAGTTTCTTAAAGGGATAGGAAAGTCAAATTTTAAATGTGCATGATTAAGATAGATGTATTTTAAGACCCTTTTAAATTCACTTCTATTTTCAAATGTGCTTCGTTGTCTTGGTATCTCTTGTTGTAAAAGAATAAGCACATATCCTAGACGAGTGGGAGCTAGCTGCTGATTGGTGTCTGCACACATTTGTCTCTTGTGATTGGCTAGATGTGTTCATCTAGCTGCCGTTAGTGCAATGCTGTTCCTTCAGCAAAGAGATAACAAGTGAATGCAGCAAATTTGATAATAGAAATCAATTGAAAAGTTGTTTCAAATTGTATGTTCTATCTAAATAATGAAAGAAAATGTGGGGGTTTCCTGTCCATTTAGGAAAATTTGGGAGGATAAGTGTGGACATCTGAGTTCTATAAACTGTTACAAACGTATATGGTGGATTGTAAGCGTCCAGTGTCCTGTAAACATTATTATTTTCACTATTTAAGCTTGTTCTTTGTCAAGAACTCCACAATCATCAGCTTTGTTTTATAAAGTCCTTTTAAAAAATACAATTTAGAATATTGATGCATTAAATAATTTGCTATATGTAAGAGTGATATTTCTCCAACATTGGTGTGTCCGGTCCACGGCGTCATCCATTACTTGTGGGATATTCTCCTCCCCTACAGGGAAAGGCAAGGAGAGCACACAGCAGAGCTGTCCATATAGCTCCCCCTCTAGCTCCGCCCCCTAGTCATTCTCCTTGCCGCTCTGAACAAGTAGCATCTCCTCGGGGATGGTGAGGAGTTTGTGGTGTTAGTTGTAGTTTTTTATATCTTCTATCAAGAGTTTGTTATTTTAAAATAGTGCTGGCTTGTACTATTTACTCTACAACAGAAAAGTGATGAAGATTTCTGTTAAGAGGAATATGATTTTAGCACAAGTAACTAGAATCCATTGCTGTTACCACGCAGGACTGTTGAAACAAGAGAACTTCAGTTGGGGGTAACAGTTTGCAGACTCATCTGCTTCAGGTATGACTAGTCTCCTTCTAACAACACAGGCTAATGCTAGATGACAGTCATTTTTCCCCTCAGGGAAAATGGTAAGCCATTTTTCTTTCACCTCAGCAAAAAAGATAACAGGCTTCCCCTTTTTGATTTTTATGCTGGTAGACACTGTTAGGGGCAAAATCGATTGGTTTTTATTACAATATCATGGCATTTGAACTGTTTTATAAGCTCATATACACTTGGGAACGTTTTTTATTGATCTGGCATGTTTTAGACACCTAAATCTAGTCAGGAAGGCCCCTTCACTCTAGTGTACTGAGGGAGGAAGCCTCATTTTGGTGCTTCAGCTGTGCAGTTGATTTCAAGGCAGTGCATGCAGTTTTCATGTGAGAGGGTCCTGTGACTCAGAAAGTGACTCCAGAAGGCTTATTTCTGTGGATGATTGACCCCTAAGGAAGGTAAAATGCTGCAGCAATACTGTAGCAGGGATTGTAGTGTATAAAAACGGTTAAATCCAACAATTAGCTTGTTTTAAGAGCTAGAGTCTCCATATTTGCTGTGCAATACTTTATAAGCATTAAGACACTGGGGTCCAAATTTCATAAAAATCGGATAGTGCCTTCATAGTTTTTTGAACATTCAGAAATAAAGTGTGTAATGTTATTATTTAAAGAGACAGTAACGTAAATCGTTTTTATTGCATTGTTTGCCTGCCTAAATCTGTTTAACATGTCTATGCCATCAGATAACCTATGTTCTGTGTGTGTAGAGACAAATGTGTTCCCCCTTTGAGTGTTTGTGATAATTGTGCCATAGCGTCCAAACAAAATAAGGACAGCTCTGTTAGATTTCATAATGTTGCCCAAGATAATTTATCTAATGAAGGTAGTGAGGATAATTCTACATCCTCTCCTTCTGTGTCTACACCAGCTTTGCCCGCGCAGGCGACACCTAGCGCACCAGTGCTTATTTCTATGCAACAATTAACAGCAGTAGTGGATAATTCTATAGCAAATCTTTTATCCAAACTGCCAGCATTTCAGAGAAAGCGTGATTGTTCAGTTTTAAATACAGATAAAAAAAGGATGAACAATCAGACGCTGACGATGTCTTATCTATTTTACCCTCACATCAATCGGAATTGGCTGTGAGGGAAGGGCTGTCTGAGGGTGAAATTTCAGACTCAGGAAAAATTTCTCAACAGGCAGAACCTGATATAGTAGCATTTAAATTTAAGCTAGAACATCTCCGTGCTTTGCTTAAGGAGGTATTAGCTACTCTGGATGACTGTGATTCTGTAGTAGTACCAGAGAAGTTGTGCAAATTGGACAAATTTTTAGAGGTCCCAGTGCACGAAGACGCTTTCCAATACCCAAGAGGGTAGCGAGCATAGTGGATAAGGAGTGGGAGAAGCCAGGTGTACCCTTTGCCCCACCTCCTATATTTAAGAAAATGTTTCCCATAGCAGACCCTAGAAGGGACGCATGGCAGACGGTCCCGAAGGTTGAGGGAGCTGTTTCAACACTAGCGAAGCGCACAACTATTCCTATAGAGGACAGCTGCGCTTTCAAAGATCCTATGGATAAAAATTGGAAGGATTGCTTAAAAAGATTTTTGTTCAACAAGGGTTCATCCTTCAACCAGCTACGTGTGTTATTACTGTCACTTCAGCGGCGTCCTTTTGGTTCGAGGAACTAGAAAGGTTGCTCCAGAAAGAGACTTCCTATGAAGAAGTCATGGACAGAATTCACGCATTAAAGTTAGCTAATTCCTTTATATTGGATGCCGCTTTTCAAATTACGAAATTGGCGGCGAAAAACTCAGGTTTTGCTATAGTAGCGCGGAGAGCGCTTTGGCTAAAATCCTGGTCGGCAGATGTGTCGTCCAAGACTAAGTTACTTAATATTCCTTTCAAGGGTAAGACCCTTTTTGGGCCGGAATTGAAGGAAATTATTTCAGACATCACTGGGGGTAAGGGCCATGCCCTCCCACAGGATAGGCCTTTTAAGGCTAAGAACAAGTCTAATTTTCGTTCCTTTCACAATTTCAGGAACGGACCGGCTAATAACTCCACTGCCGCTAGACAAGAAGGTAACGCGGCCCAGCCCAAACCCGCTTGGAAGCCCATGCAAGGCTGGAACAAGGGTAAACAGACCAAGAAACCTGCTGCTGCTACCAAGACAGCATGAAGGGGTAGCCCCCGATCCGGGACCGGATCTGGTAGGGGGCAGACTATCTCTCTTCGCTCAGGCTTGGGCAAGAGATGTTCCGCATCCCTGGGTACTAGAAATAGTCTCCAAGGGATACCTGCTAGAGTTCAAGGGACTTCCTCCAAAGGGAAGATTCCACCTGTCTCACTTATCTTCAGACCAGATAAAGAAACAGGCATTCTTACATTGTGTAAGAGACCTATCAAAGATGGGAGTGATAAACCCAGTCCCCTCCGGGGAACAAGGTCTAGGTTTTTACTCAAACCTGTTTGTGGTTCCCAAAAAAGAGGGAACTTTCAGGCCAATCCTGGATTTAAAGATATTAAACAATTTCCTCAGAGTTCCATCCTTCACGTGGCTCTTCCATTCGGTTTAGCCACCGCTCCCAGAATTTTCTCAAAGGTGCTAGGGTCCCTTCTAGCGGTCCTAAGGCCGAGGGGCATCGCTGTAGCACCTTATCTAGACGACATCCTAATCCAAGCGTCATTTCTTTCCAAAGCGAGGGCCCACACAGACATTGTGTTGGCTTTTCTCAGATCTCACGGGTGGAAGGTGAACATAGAAAAGAGTTCACTGTCACCGTCCACAAGGGTTCCGTTTCTGGGAACAATAATAGATTCTATGGAAATGAAGATCTTCCTGACAGAAGTCAGAAAGTTAAAGCTTCTAAGCGCTTGTCGAGTTCTTCATTCTATTCCTCAACCCTCCATAGCTCGGTGCATGGAAGTAATAGGACTAATGGTCGCAGCAATGGACGTGGTTCCTTTTGCTCTAATTCATCTAAGACCATTACAGCTGTGCATGCTCAATCAGTGGAATGGGGACTATACAGACTTGTCTCCCCAAATTCAAGTAGACCAGGTAACCAGGGACTCACTTCTCTGGTGGTTGACCCAGGATCACCTGTCTCAGGGAATGAGTTTCCGCAGACCGGAGTGGGTCATTGTCACGACCGACGCCAGCCTCTTGGGGTGGGGCGCGGTCTGGGACTCCCTGAAAGCTCAGGGCCTATGGTCTCGGGAAGAGTCGCTTCTCCCGATAAACATTTTGGAACTAAGAGCAATATTCAATGCGCTCCTGGCTTGACCTCAGCTAGCGAAAGCCAGGTTCATAAGATTTCAGTCGGACAACATAACGACTGTTGCATACATCAATCATCAGGGGGGAACAAAGAGTTCCCTAGCGATGAAGGAAGTAACCAAGATCATCCAATGGGCAGAGAATCACTCCTGCCATCTATCTGCTATTCACATCCCAGGAGTAGACAACTGGGAGGCGGACTATTTGAGTCGTCAGACTTTCCATCCGGGGGAGTGGGAACTCCACCCGGAGGTCTTTGCTCAGTTAACCCAATTATGGGGCATTCCAGACATGGATCTAATGGCGTCCCGTCAGAACTTCAAGATTCCTTGTTACGGGTCCAGATCCAGGGATCCCAAGGCGATTCTAGTGGATGCATTAGTGGCGCCTTGGTCGTTCAACCTAGCGTATGTGTTTCCACCGTTTCCTCTCCTTCCCAGGCTCATAGCCAGGATCAAACAGGAAAAGGCCTCGGTGATTCTGATAGCTCCTGCGTGGCCACGCAGGACTTGGTATGCAGACCTGGTGAATATGTCATCGGCTCCACCATGGAAGCTACCTTTGAGACAGGATCTTCTAGTACAAGGTCCATTCGAACATCCAAATCTAGTTTCTCTGCAGCTGACTGCTTGGAAATTGAACGCTTGATTTTATCCAAACGTGGGTTTTCGAATTCTGTGACAGATACTCTGGTCCAAGCCAGAAAACCTGTGACTAGAAAGATTTACCATAAAATATGGCGTAAATATATCTGTTGGTGTGAATCCAAGGGATTCTCCTGGAGTAAAATAAAAATTCCAAGGATTCTCTCCTTTCTCCAAGAAGGTTTGGATAAAGGGTTGTCCGCTAGTTCTCTAAAGGGACAGATTTCTGCTTTACCTGTCTTGTTACACAAACGACTGGCAGCTGTGCCAGATGTACAAGCTTTTGTTCAGGCTTTGGTTAGAATCAAGCCTGTTTACAGAACCATGACTCCTCCTTGGAGTCTAAATTTAGTTCTTTCAGTTCTTCAAGGGGTTCCGTTTGAACCTTTACATTCCATAAATATTAAGTTATTATCTTGGAAAGTACTGTTTTTGGGTGCTATTTCTTCTGCTAGAAGAGTTTCTGAATTATCTGCTTTGCAGTGTAATCCACCCTATCTGGTTTTCCATTCAGATAAGGTTGTTTTGCGTACTAAGCCTGGTTTTCTTCCAAAAGTTGTTTCCAACAAGAATATTAACCAGGAAATAGTTGTTCCTTCTCTGTGTCCGAAACCAGCTTCAAAGAAGGAACGTTTATTACACAATTTAGATGTTGTTCGTGCTTTAAAGTTCTATTTAGAAGCAACAAAAGATTTTAGACAAACCTCATCTTTGTTTGTCGTTTACTCTGGTAAGAGGAGAGATCAAAAAGCTACTGCTACCTCTCTCTCTTTCTGGCTAAAAAGCATTATCCGATTGGCCTATGAGACTGCCCGACGACAGCCTCCTGACCGAATCACAGCTCACTCTACTAGGGCTGTGGCTTCCACATGGGCCTACAAGAACAAGGCTTCTGTTGATCAGATATGTAAGGCAGCGACTTGGTATTCTCTGCACACTTTTGCCAAATTCTACAAATTTGATACTTATGCTTCTTCGGAGGCTATTTTTGGGAGACAGGTTTTGCAAGCCGTGGTGCCTTCCATTTAGGTAACCTGATTTGCTCCCTCCCTTCATCCGTGTCCTAAAGCTTTGGTATTGGTTCCCACAAGTAATGGATGACGCCGTGGACCGGACACACCAATGTTGGAGAAAACAGAATTTATGCTTACCTGATAAATTACTTTCTCCAACGGTGTGTCCGGTCCACGGCCCGCCCTGGTTTTCCTAATCAGGTTGAAAAATTTTTTGTCTTTATACACTACAGTCACCACGGCACCCTATAGTTTCTCCTTTTTCTCCTAACCGTCGGTCGAATGACTGGGGGGGGGAGCTATATGGACAGCTCTGCTGTGTGCTCTCCTTGCCTTTCCCTGTAGGGGAGGAGAATATCCCACAAGTAATGGATGACGCCGTGGACCGGACACACCGTTGGAGAAAGTAATTTATCAGGTAAGCATAAATTCTGTTTTTTTAGGTTACTAATAGTTCAAATAGAGCACCTTAAGAAACGTAGCTTATAAAACAGCAGAAAAATGGTTGGAATACAAACAAGCTGTGGCTGTAGGGTTGTCTGTATACTACTTGCACTTGAGAAACCACAAATCTATTTGCTTTACAAACCATTCTTTCATCTCAGTTCTATTGTCCTCTGATCTGAGTATCCTTCTTTATGGATAAAGGTTTACATCTCAGTTCTATTGTCCTCTGATCTGAGTATCCTTCTATATGGATAAAGGTTTACATCTCAGTTCTATTGTCCTCTGATCTGAGTATCCTTCTATATGGATAAAGGTTTACATCTCAGTTCTATTGTCCTCTGATCTGAGTATCCTTCTATATGGATAAAGGTTTACATCTCAGTTCTATTGTCCTCTGATCTGAGTATCCTTCTATATGGATAAAGGTTTACATCTCAGTTCTATTGTCCTCTGATCTGAGTATCCTTCTATATGGATAAAGGTTTACATCTCAGTTCTATTGTCCTCTGATCTGAGTATCCTTCTATATGGATAAAGGTTTACATCTCAGTTCTATTGTCCTCTGATCTGAGTATCCTTCTTTATGGATAAAGGTTTACATCTCAGTTCTATTGTCCTCTGATCTGAGTATCCTTCTTTATGGATAAATGTTTACAATCTGTTACACAGATATCGCGGAATATTCTCCATGTATTTATATGTTTCAATATGTGCCTTTTCAGTTGTGAACATTTCTATTTAGAAAATCCTGTACTTTTTGTGTTTACAATGTCAAATTTGCAGTCAAATTATGTAATAGGCAAGAGTGTATCATGAGCCCTGTTTTAAGGGCATCTCTTATAGATTGTATTTAAATCCTTGAATTAAATTATTCAGAGGAAATGTATGCGCCCAATCTGTTGGCTCCTTTCTGAACGCTTGCTTTTATAGTACTTTCTTATTGGTAGGGCAATGAGATGTCATAGCAACCGCCTCATTGTTGTGTTGTCTGGAACTTGTGTAGAGAATCAAAATGACTTCTTTTTTTTAAGAATTGCTGCAATAAGATAATAAAATAAATGTTTTAAAGGATTTTACCTTATAGTGTGAATATAAATGGTGACATTTAAAGGGACAGTCAACACCAGAATTTTTGTTGCTTTAAAAGATAGATAATCCCTTAATTACCCATTCCCCAGTTTTGCATAATCAACACAGTTATAATAATACTTGTTTTACCTCTGCAATTAACTTGTATCTAAGTCTCTGCAGACTGCCCCTCATTTCAGTTCTTTTGAAAGACTTGCATTTTAGCCAATCAGTGCTCACTCCATGGTATATTCATGTGCATGAGCTCAATGTTATCTATATGAAACATATGAACTAACGCCCTCTAGTGGTGAAAAACTGTCAAAATGCATTTAGATTAGAGGCGACCTTCAAGGTCTAAGAAATTCGTATATATGAACCTCCTAGGTTTAGCTTTCAACTAAGAATACCAAGAGAACAAAGCAAAATTGGTGATAAAAGTAAATTGGAACGTTGTTTAAAATGACATGCCCTATTTGAATCATGAAAGGTTTTTTTGGACTTGACTGTCCCTTTAATTTTCAATGTGTCACCTAATTTGGAGCATTACATTTCTTCAGAGCTTATTACTACGTGTTTGGATCTCACAGGGACTTTATCTTTGGTTGTATCCATGATACAGTATGAAGGGAAGCTCCTTATTGGCTCAGCTTCTGTAGATATTTGGCATCCCTCTGTGAAATTGTCAGCTTTTATTTACATTCCCAAAGTGTGAAGAATGCCTTGTTCCTACTGAATGGTCCTTTCCCACCAGGAGCAAGCAGAACTCTAACAAGTGCTCCTAAGGTTTTTAGCAGAATCTATGTTGCCAATAGATTTTCTGGTACACAAGGGAATTGGCCAAGCTCTTTTCAACATTTTAAAGGGACACTGTACCCAAAATTTTTCTTTCGTGATTCAGATTGAGCATGAAATTTTAAGCAATTTTCTAATTTACTCCTATTATCAAATTTTCTTCATTCTCTTGGTATCATTATTTGAAATGCAAGAATGTAAGTTTAGATGCCGGCCCATTTTTGGTGAACAACCTGGGTTGTCCTTGCTGATTGGTGGATAAATTCATCCACCAATAAAAAAGTGCTGTACAGAGTACTGAAACCAAAAAAAAGCTTAGATGCCTTCTTTTTCAAATAATGATATTAAGAGAACGAAGAAAAATTGATAATAGCAGTAAATTATAAAGTTGCTTAAAATGGCATGCTCTTTCTGAATTACAAAAGAAAAAAATTGGGTTCAGTGTCCCTTTAAGGATCTTATACAAATATGACTGTAAAAAATCTTTGGACTCAATGGAGCTGCAGTTTCCTACATCGGATCAGTTGTTTCAGAAAGCCACATAGATTGTGTCTCCTTTACCAAGAGGTCCATCAGTAAGAATGGAACCTTGACGGATTGCTTTTTCATTATCTTACACAGCCATGAGGAATGCTTTGAGCATTTCAATCTCCACCATACCATAGGATTTTCAACTGACATTTCCTCTCATCCTCTATAAAATTATTTTATAAATAGGTTTTGTATGTAGATAGTTTGCATTGTGGTGCCCCATTGCTTGTATATACATGTATAAAAATAGCTTTAAAGGGGAATTATACTATGGTAGTCTTCTGCTATACTCACTCATAAATCTGAAAACTCCTATTGCAGATTACTTGATTTGGCATTTAAAGACTGGGATTGGTCTATTGATGATGTTGAGGATGATGATGACGATGTTTTTGATTTCTGAAGAAATAAGCTGGGTAAATTAGGTGGAGTGTGGCCTGTTTGCACGACCATTCCTAAATAATGCCTGCGTTTCAAAGTTTGTGTGCTTTGTTTGTTGCTGCTGAACTGGTTACCGGATTTATAAGCTGTGGGGGAGAAAAGGGTAGCAATGCAAGAATGCTATTGCAAGATAAATTATTCATCTTTGTCACCCATATAGTCTGGACTTAACATAATTTACTGATCTGGACAAAACATTAAAAAGTGACATGAAAAATTTAGATAAAATGTGTATACACTTTTTTTTATAAATACTACTGAAAATGTTGATGCAAAAATAAATCATTAGAAGTCTAAGGAGAGATATTAGTATGTGCCCATAAAATAAGTTCTATTTACATCTACCTCTTTGCTTGACTATTTTTGCATGTTGAAAAGCTTCTTAAAGTAATCTTTGCAATGTAAACAAGAGATTCAATTAATGATATATAGACAAATCCTCATTTTAAGGTGTCTTATCTGTCCTTGTTATCTAGACAGCCTTTTTACTGTCTGCTCTAATTATGTGTGAGACTGTGTCCAACACCCAGGATGAGAATCCACCTAAAGCTTTAATATTTAAAGGGGCATTAAACACTTTGAGATGGTAATATAAAATGATAAATTGTATATATTAAAACAACTCTGCAATATACTTTCATTATTTATTTTGTCCTCTTTGCCTGTAATTCCATTCTGAAATTGTGAGCTTTTCAGTTCTTGTTAGAAATGGAAGTGCAGAACACTGTTAAATCCAGCACAACTATTGGCTGCACACTCTAGTGACCTATTTATAACTGACCCTAATTGGCCACAGCAGAGAAGGTAACACAAGTTACAACATGGCAGCTCCCAGTGTTTTATAGACACTAAAACTTTACACTTATTTTGTCACTTTTTAAACAACTAATGAAACTTTAAAAAATACATCTATGTGTTAGTCATGGACTAATCTTTTCTTTGAATGCATCATTATATCTAGCATGTATTTAGTGTTTAATGTCCCTTTAATGAGCATACAAAGTGCAGACGTATCACATTCACATATTTTGGAATGTTTACTGCACTTTTTTTTAATCAAAACTTAAAGGAACACTAAATACATTTCATGCACCATCTCTCTCTAATCATGGGTGCTGCCATTTTGTAACCTAGGTTACACTGCAGGTATCTGAAAAAGAGTTGCTGCACATGCGCAAACAGGTTAGCACTGGAATTTAGTGAAAGATACAATTCAACATGACGAGAGGAAGGAAGGGAATAAACTCAATAATATGCTTATAAAATTCATTAAATGCTTAATGTCCCTTTAAAGGGATAGTGTACAAGAAAGTTCTGTTGTATTGTTATAGGATATATAAGTGAAGTATGACCATTTTTAAAAACAAATTAAAATCTTGTTTGCATCAATTGTTCTTCAATAGCTAAACTCGACCCACTGCCTTATTGGAGGAGCCAATCTGGGGTTGAGTCTATAGTTTACCAGGCCAGCCATGGGTCATTGGGCTAGAATAAAGTGCATTGTTTTGTATTTCTTACATGTTAAAGCCAATTAGGGAAAACTATGCAACAAGGTTAGCCTTGAGAAGTCTGCAGTGTGTTTTTTTCAGTCCTGAGAATTAAAAAACCCCACAATTATCAGAGCTAAATGACATAAAAAGGAAATTAAAATAAACAATAAAGGTATACTGCAAAGCTGTTTTTACTATACTGTATATATATATATATATATATATATATATATATATATATATATATATATATATATATATATATATATATATATATATATATATATATATATATAAAACTAAGCATAACATTTTATATTATAATCACAAGGTGTTTATTTGTCCCTTTAAAAAGATTTTTAATTTGTTTAATTATATATAAATGTAAAAATTATCGCAAATTAAAGATAAGCCAAAGGAATGATATTGTTAATTAAAGGGTATCTTTAAAGGGAAAAAACCCCACTTTATTTCCCTTAATTAAAATGACTACGCAGCGGGTAGATTTGTATCTATGTTGCTTGTGGCGTGTGGTCTTGCAGTGTTGTGAAGAAGACATTTTTTGATAACTGTATGAAAATTAAATATATACATTTTTATTTCTAAAACTTCAGAGTTTTGCTCAGGTTACCAGTTATTTGAGTAGCAAGTAACTTTCATTAAAACTTACTTTTGTTTCTCAGTCTAATATGATAAAGCTGTATCTTTTCATTCTTATTATAATTCTAGCATGTCATCTCTTGGTAAGTAAAACTAAACTAGATATCTAAAGATACACCTTGTATTGAATGCAGTGTGTGTTATTTTCTAGATGTGTTTTCATTGTATCAATCTCTGAAGTCTCTATGTGATGTGTGGAGATGCAACTATTCATACAACTGACTTCCAACTTTTGTTACATTCATGAAGTGTTTTTGATTTTGTACTTTTTTTTAAAAACAAAATTGATTTTCCCAGCTAATTCTTACTGTCATAAAGTTACAGCCAATCTTGATATCCATTTCTATATCTTACACATTTACTAATAAACACCATATGGTACCATGGTGTAGTGGGTGGTGGAAACAGGCATGTCGGAATAAACTTAATATATCTGCATGCTCTGAAAACTCTCTATATATACATATATACAAATAAAAACATTAAACCAACATTTTATTCCAGATTTTGCTCATTTAGTTGCCTTTTAGATGTGAAAAGCAGGTTTCAAAAATATTAAAATTAAAAGGACATTAAACCCAACTTTCTAATTTACTCCCATTATCAATTTTTCTTCATTCTCTTGGTAACTTTAGTTGAAAAAGCAGGAATGTAAGCTTAGGAGCAGGCCCATTTTTTTTTTGTTCAGCACCCTGCCCTGGGTAGCGCTAGCTAATTGGTGGCTACATTTATCCACCAATCAGCAAGCACTACCCAGGTGCTAAACTAAAAATGGAGAAGCTTTAGGTTATAGATAGCACAGGTCCTATGTGTATCGATCTTGGTATTAAGATGTCCCTGTGGACAAAAATACTTTGCTTGATGTCAGTATATTAATCCAGATTATATAAGTGCAGTATACTCACTCTGATAGTTATCAGATGTCGGCCAGTCAAGAAGGGTCCCTTCAGTGGGTAATGAACAGCCAAGCTGGGGATAAAAGTACTCTGGTGTTGAAAGTATAAGGACTCTGAGTATAAAAATAGCATATACTCGCTGCTTAGAGTCCGAAGATCGGCGATGTCACAAAAAATAGCAAAAGTGGTTGTAAGTTTAAAAGGAACAAAACATTTATTAATAGCTCAACGTGTTTCAACAATTGAATTGTCTTTCTCAAAAGCCAATATTTAAATATTGTATGAGTATACTGCACTTATATCATCTGGCCTAATATACACACATCAAGAAAAGTCTCTTTGTCCACAGGGACATCTTAATACCAAGATCGATACTTAGGACCTGTGCCATCTATACCCTAAAGGTTCTACATACTAACAGTCCATTGGCAGAGACTGTGAGAAGGCAGCGGTCCACGTCAGAAGAGAGTATCAGTTATTTTCCATTGTTACAGCCTTTTTGTTATAAGATCTCAAATTGTCTGTATTGCTTTTTGTTAAACTAAAAATGGGCCAGCTCCTTAGCTTACATTCCTGCTTTTTAAATAAAGATAATAAGAGAACAAAGGACAATTGATAACGGGAGTAAATTAGAAAGTTGCTTAAAATTGCATGCTCTATCTGAATGTAACATGAAAGAAAACAATATGGGTTTAATGTCTACAGTATATGTACATCATATCCTTTTAATAGTAGTCTTAATTCCCTACTTTCTATTGGCAAAAAAATATTTACATTATCAGTCTCTTTACACAAAATGACGAGTACTTTGTATTAACGATCTTGTTTTTCTTCTTTTTCAGCTAACTGCCTTCTGTGAATGCAGTCCCTATTTCAAGATATCTTCCAATATATATAAGACTGAAAACTTGTCCCAAAAAAACTATATATATATATTTTTTTTCCTAATAGACTGTGCTTATATATATCAGAGGTTTACAAAATTGTTGCTGCAATATATATAAAAAAAAGAAAGAAAATAATGTATCATCTGACTGTGTCTTTGGAATCTTCAGGGTGGGCAACAGGCACACTGGGAAAACACACAAATACACCCTGGATTTCTATTGGCTGGCTTCAGGCTCTCAGGGGTAGCCTTTCATCATATGGCAAAGCTAACGCATAGTGCTTCTAGCAGAGAAAAACAAAATGGCTCCACTGTTAAGAGAGGCTGTGTCTCTCAAGTAGTGAAAGAGCTTAGACGTCAGTTTCACAAAGCTCTCTCGTTGGAAGTTCACACTACAACATACGGACTAAAGGATATAAGCATCTTCCTTATCGCAACTGATGGATCCATTGGGTCTTGTAGATCACCTTGAGAAATTGAGTGGCCAAGCAAGAGCACATGATTGAATGACCGTTATACTGTGTATATATTTCTATTGTACTGTACCGCAAGAGGCTTTGTGAGAGCGTCACAATTTATTTTTGTACACATTGGTCAATACCGTTACCTATTGCATTTGCAACTATGCACATGTATGAAGCCATAGCATTTAACCAATATCATTTCTTTTGTATAGAAACAAAAATGAATTGCATGTAAGTGCTCAGCAGCTTGTCGTTATATAGATCCTGAAGCCGTTTCCGGCTACTTCCATAACTTATATGGATGCCTTATTTTAAGTGTCAATTTTTTGACCATTCCATCGATTTATTATAAGTGATTAAGATTCAGATTTAACAGATTCTTTTTTTTTTTTTGTGGGGGGGTGGGAGGGGAGGGGGGTTAGTGCACTATTTTTACACAGGTATATTGCCAACATCCTTTTGAATGTATTTCAGAATATTTTGGAGAAAGTTAAAACATTTGGCTGCACACACATTAATGGATCAGAACTAACATATCTTTTATTCCTGTACTTTAATTAAGCATCCCATCTCCAAAACCTCAGTATTATCCACTGATTCTATCATATTTTCCTTAAGTGCTATGACCTATTTTGGTCTTATTTTTTTCTATCTTAGATATGTTTTTATTTCTTGAAACAACAAGCATCTGTGATTTGTAATATTTTTTTTTTAAGTGTTCATAGCACGTGCACATACAAGAGCTGTCACAAGCTTTATTCATACTGTAGATTTATTTTAATATTCTGGAGAGCATTCTCTAGCACACAGCTCTAGGTAAAGGCATTTCAAGTAGAGCATTTGGAGAATGTTAAGCTGGGATGATAAAAGGGCCCCAGAGGCACTTATTTGAATTATTTTTACATGGTCTTATTAAAACATAAAATATGTAATTTATGTGGGCTCAGTCATGCTGTACTCTTAAATATCCCTCAAACAAAGTGCATGTTTTATACAAATGCAGTATGATAAATGTTAACCATATTGACAATAAAATATAACATGTAGCCGTCAGCCTCTGTTTTTTTCCCCCTTGTGTTGAATATTTGCTTATTGTTGGACTTTGTCACAGCTGCATTGTTTCAGAACCCCACAGTTGTTATTTATAATATATTATGTATATTGGTGCATAGTATAAGAGATTTTAAATGCATCACATATTAAAATATACTACAGTAGGACTCATCTATGGGGTTTGTCTTCACACTGACAGATGAGTTTGTTTTAGCAAAAATATAGTACTAAAATGTCCCTTTTTTATATTAGCTTTGGGATAGTGTACAGGCAATGATTTGTGTGTGTGTGTGTATATATATATATATGTACAGGTAGCCCTCAGTTTACGCCGGGGTTAGGTTCCAGAAGGAATGGTTGTAAATCGAAACCGTTGTAAATTGAAACCCAGTTTATAATGTAAGTCAATGGGAAGTGAAGGGGTTAGGTTCCAGGCTCCTATCAAAATTGTCATAAGTAACACCTAATACATTATTTTTAAAGCTTTGAAATGAGGACTTTAAATGCTAAACATCATTATAAACAGTATCAAATAATCACACAACACAGAATATATAATTAAACTAAGTTAAATGAACAAAAACATTTGCTAAACAGCATTATAAACCTAATAAAATAATCACACAACACAGACTTTCTATGCATTCCAATCTGGACTGATTTATAGACAGGAAGATCTTGTTCCTTTGAAATCTGCTCGATAGCTCAGGTCTGGTTAAACTGATTAATTTCAGCTTGCTTGGCTTTGCTGTGTGTATGTGTGTGTATATATATATATATATATATATATATATACACATAAATATGTGTGTATATATATATATATATATAATAGTGTGTGTGTGTATATATATATATATATATATATATATAATAGTGTGTTGTATATATATATATAATAGTGTGTGTATATATATATATATATATATATATATATAGTGTGTGTGTGTGTATATATATATTTCTTTCATGTAATTAGCAAGAGTCCATGAGCTAGTGACGTATGGGATATACATTCCTACCAGGAGGGGCAAAGTTTCCCAAACCTCAAAATGCCTATAAATACACCCCTCACCACACCCACAAATCAGTTTTACAAACTTTGCCTCCTATGGAGGTGGTAAAGTAAGTTTGTGCTAGATTCTACGTTGATATGCGCTCCGCAGCAGGTTGGAGCCCGGTTTTCCTCTCAGCGTGCAGTGAATGTCAGAGGGATGTGAGGAGAGTATTGCCTATTTGAATGCAGTGATCTCCTTCTACTGGGTCTATTTCATAGGTTCTCTGTTATCGGTCGTAGAGATTCATCTCTTACCTCCCTTTTCAGATCGACGATATACTCTTATATATACCATTTCCTCTACTGATTCTCGTTTCAGTACTGGTTTGGCTTTCTACTACATGTAGATGAGTGTCCTGGGGTAAGTAAATCTTATTTTCTGTGACACTCTAAGCTATGGTTGGGCACTTTTTATATAAAGTTCTAAATATATGTATTCAAACATTTATTTGCCTTGACTCAGGATGTTCAACATTCCTTATTTCAGACAGTCAGTTTCATATTTGGGATAATGCATATGAATAATTAATTTTTTTCTTACCTTAAAAATTTGACTTTCCCTGTGGGCTGTTAAGCTCGCGGGGGCTGAAAATGCTTCATTTTATTGCGTCATTCTTGGCGCTGACTTTTTTGGCGCAAAAATTATTTTCTGTTTCCGGCGTCTTACGTGTTGCCGGAAGTTGCGTCATTTTTGACGTTCTTTTGCGCCAAAGGTGTCGGCGTTCCGGATGTGGCGTCATTTTTGGCACCAAAAGCATTTAGGCGCCAAATAATGTGGGCGTCTTTTTTGGCGCGAGAAAATATGGGCGTCACTTTTGTCTCCACATTATTTAAGTCTCATTGATTTTTTGCTTCTGGTTGCTAGAAGCTTATTCTCTGGCATTTTTTTCCCATTCCTGAAACTGTCATTTAAGGAATTTGATCAATTTTGCTTTATATGTTGTTTTTTCTATTACGTATTGCAAGATGTCCCACGTTGAAGCTGAGTCAGAAGATACTTCTGGAATATCCCTGCCTGGGGCTGGAGCTACCAAAGCTAAGTGTATCTACTGTAAACTTATGGTATATGTTCCTCCAGCTGTTGTTTGTACTGTTTTGTCATGACAAACTGTTTATGCAGATAATATTTCCTTTAAGTACTGTCACATTACCTGTTGCTGTTCTGTCAACATCTAATACTCAGAGTGTTCCTGATAACATAAGAGATTTTGTTTTTAAATCCATTAAGAAGGCTATGTCTGTTATTCCTCCTTCTAGTAAATGTAAAAAGTCTTTTAAAACTTCTCATTTTTCAGATGAATTTTTAAATGAACATCATCATTCTGATTCTGATAATGGTTCTTCTGGTTCAGAGGATTCTGTCTCAGAGGTTGATGCTGATAAATCTTCATATTTATTTAAAATGAAATTTATTCGTTCTTTACTTAAAGAAGTCCTAATTGCATTAGAAATTGAGGATTCTGGTCCTCTTGATACTAAATCTAAACGTTTAGATAAGGTTTTTAAATCTCCTGTAGTTATTCCAGAAGTTTTTCCTGTCCCTAGTGCTATTTCTGAAGTAATTTCCAGGGAATGGAATAATTTGGGTAATTCATTTACTCCTTCTAAACGTTTTAAGCAATTATATCCTGTGCAATCTGACAGATTAGAGTTTTGGGACAAAATCCCTAAAATTGATGGGGCTGTCTCTACTCTTGTTAAGCGTACTATTCCTACGGCAGATGGTACTTCCTTAAGGATCCTTTAGATAGGAAAATTGAATCCTTTCTAAGAAAAGCTTACTTGTGTTCAGGTAATCTTCTTAGACCTGCTATATCTTTAGCGGATGTTGCTGCAGCTTCATCTTTTGGTTAGAAGCTTTAGCGCAACAAGTATCAGATCATAATTCTCATAGCATTTTTATTCTTCAACATGCTAATAATTTTATTTGTAATGCCATCTTTGATATCATTAGAGTTGATGTCAGGTATATGTCTCTAGCTATTTTAGCTAGAAGAGCTTTATGGCTTAAGACTTGGAATGCTGTTATGTCTTCTAAGTCTACTCTGCTTTCCCTTTCTTTCCAGGGTAATGATCGTTTTCATTCCTTTTGTCACAACAAGGAACAAAAACCTGATCCTTCATCCTCAGGAGCGGTTTCAGTTTGGAAACCATCTCCAGTCTGGAATAAATCCAAGCCTTTTAGAAAATCAAAGTCAGCTCCTAAGTCCACATGAAGGTGCGGCCCTCATTCCAGCCCAGCTGGTAGGGGGCAGATTACGTTTTTTCTAAGAAATTTGGATCAATTCCGTTCACAATCTTTGGATTCAGAACATTGTTTCAGAAGGGTACAGAATTGGCTTCAAGATAAGGCCTCCTGCAAAGAGATTTTTTCTTTCCCGTGTCCCAGTAAACCCAGCGAAGGCTCAAGCATTTCTGAAATGTGTTTTCAGATCTAGAGTTGACTGGAGTAATTTTGCCAGTTCCACTTCTGGAACAGGGACTGGGGTTTTTATTCAAATCTCTTCATTGTACCAAAGAAGGAAAATTCCTTCAGACCAGTTCTGGATCTAAAAATATTGAATCGTTATGTAAGGATACCAATATTCACAATGGTAACTGTAAGGACTATCCTGCCTTTTGTTCAACAAGGGCATTATATGTCTACTATAGTTTTACAGGATGCATATCTGCATATTCCGATTCATTCAGATCACTATCAGTTTCTGAGATTTTCTTTCCTAGATAAGCATTACCAGTTTGTGGCTCTGCCGTTTGGCCTAGCTACAGCTCCAAGAATTTTTTACGAAGGTTCTCGGTGCCCTTCTGTCTGTAATCAGAGAACAGGGTATTGTGGTATTCCTTATTTGGACGATATCTTGGTACTTGCTCAGTCTTCATATTTAGCAGAATCTCATTCGAATCGACTAGTGTTGTTTCTTCAACATCATGGTTGGAGGATCAATTTACCAAAAAGTTCATTGATTCCTCAGACTTAGGTAACCTTTTTTAGGTTTTCAGATAGACTCAGTATTCATGACTCTATCTTTGATAGACATGAGACATCTAAAGTTGATATCAGCTTGTCGAAACCTTCAGTCACAATCTTTCCCTTCGGTAGCCTTATGCATGTTGAAGCTACTAAGACTTTCCGAAAGACTTCTAGTCTATTTGTAATTTTTTCCGGTTCTAGAAAAGGCCAGAAAGCTTCTGCCTTTTCTTTGGCATCTTGGTTGAAATCTTTAATTCATCATGCCTATGTTGAGTCGGGTAAAACTCCGCCTCAGAGGATTACAGCTCATTCTACTAGGTCAGTTTCTACTTCCTGGGCGTTTAGGAATGAAGCTTCGGTTGATCAGATTTGCAAAGCAGCAACTTGGTCTTCTTTGCATACTTTTACTAAATTCTACCATTTTGATGTGTTTTCTTCTTCTGAAGCAGTTTTTGGTAGAAAAGTACTTCAGGCAGCTGTTTCAGTTTGAATCTTCTGCTTATGTTTTCATTTAAACTTTATTTTGGGTGTGGATTATTTTCAGCAGGAATTGGCTGTCTTTATTTTATCCCTCCCTCTCTAGTGACTCTTGCGTGGAAAGATCCACATCTTGGGTAGTCATTATCCCATACGTCACTAGCTCATGGACTCTTGCTAATTACATGAAAGAAAACATAATTTATGTAAGAACTTACCTGATAAATTCATTTCTTTCATATTAGCAAGAGTCCATGAGGCCCACCCTTTTTTATGGTGGTTATGATTTTTTTGTATAAAGCACAATTATTCCAATTCCTTATTTTTTATGCTTTCGCACTTTCTTTCATGTAATTAACAAGAGTCCATGAGCTAGTGACGTATGGGATATACATTCCTACCAGGAGGGGCAAAGTTTCCCAAACCTTAAAATGCCTATAAATACACCCCTCACCACACCCACAAATCAGTTTTACAAACTTTGCCTCCAAGGGAGGTGGTGAAGTAAGTTTGTGCTAGATTCTACGTTGATATGCGCTCCGCAGCAAGTTGGAGCCCGGTTTTCCTCTCAGCGTGCAGTGAATGTCAGAGGGATGTGAAGAGAGTATTGCCTATTGAATGCAGTGATCTCCTTCTACGGGGTCTATTTCATAAGGTTCTCTGTTATCGGTCGTAGAGATTCATCTCTTACCTCCCTTTTCAGATCGACGATATACTCTTATATTTACCATTTCCTCTACTGATTCTCGTTTCAGTACTGGTTTGGCTTTCTACAAACATGTAGATGAGTGTCCTGGGGTAAGTAAGTCTTATTTTCTGTTACACTCTAAGCTATGGTTGGGCACTTTATTTATAAAGTTCTAAATATATGTATTCAAACATTTATTTGCCTTGACTCAGAATGTTCAACTTTCCTTATTTCCAGACAGTCAGTTTCATATTTGGGATTATGCATTGAATTATCATATTTTTTCTTACCTCAAAAATTTGACTTTTTTCCCTGTGGGCTGTTAGGCTCGCGGGGGCTGAAAATGCTTCATTTTATTGCGTCATTCTTGGCGCGGACTTTTTTGGCGCAAAAATTCTTTTCCGTTTCCGGCGTCATACGTGTCGCCGGAAGTTGCGTCATTTTTTGACGTTATTTTGCGCCAAAAATGTCGGCGTTCCGGATGTGGCGTCATTTTTGGCGCCAAAAGCATTTAGGCGCCAAATAATGTGGGCGTCTTATTTGGCGCTAAAAAATATGGGCGTCGCTTTTGTCTCCACATTATTTCAGTCTCATTTTTCATTTGCTTCTGGTTGCTAGAAGCTTGATGTTTGGCATTTTTTTCCCATTCCTGAAACTGTCTTATAAGGAATTTGATCTATTTTGCTTTATATGTTGTTTTTTCTCTTACATATTGCAAGATGTCTCACGTTGCATCTGAGCCAGAAGATACTACAGGAAAACCACTGCCTGCTGGATCTACCAAAGCTAAGTGTATCTGCTGTAAACTTTTGGTAGCTATTCCTCCAGCTGTTGTTTGTAATAATTGTCATGACAAACTTGTTAAAGCAGATAATATTTCCTTTAGTGATGTACCATTGCCTGTTGCAGTTCCCTCAACATCTAAGGTGCAGAATGTTCCTGATAACATAAGAGATTTTGTTTCTGAATCCATAAAGAAGGCTTTGTCTGTTATTTCTCCTTCTAGTAAACGTAAAAAGTCTTTTAAATCTTCTCTCTCTACAGATGAATTTTTAAATGAACACCATCATTCTGATTCTTTGGACTCTTCTGGTTCAGAGGATTCTATCTCAGAGATTGATGCTGATAAATCTTCATATTTATTTAAGATGGAATTTATTCGCTCTTTACTTAAAGAAGTACTAATTGCTTTAGAAATAGAGGATTCTAGTCCTCTTGATACTAATTCTATACGTTTGGATAAGGTTTTTAAAGCTCCTGCGGTTATTCCAGAAGTCTTTCCTGTTCCTAATGCTATTTCTGCTGTAATTTCCAAGGAATGGGATAAATTGGGTAATTCATTTACTCCTTCTAAACGTTTTAAGCAATTATATCCTGTTCCGCCTGACAGGTTAGAATTTTGGGACAAAATCCCTAAAGTTGATGGGGCTATTTCTACCCTTGCTAAATGTACTACCATTCCTACGTCAGATGGTACCTCGTTTAAGGATCCTTTAGATAGAAAAATTGAATCTTTTCTAAGAAAAGCTTATCTATGTTCAGGTAATCTTCTTAGACCTGCTATATCATTGGCTGATGTTGCTGCAGCTTCAACTTTTTGGTTGGAAACTCTAGCGCAACAAGTAACAAATCGTGATTCTCATGATATTATTATTCTTCTCCAGCATGCTAATAATTTCATCTGTGATGCCATTTTTGATATTATTAGAGTTGATGTTAGGTTTATGTCTCTGGCTATCTTAGCCAGAAGAGCTTTATGGCTTAGGACCTGGAATGCTGATATGGCTTCTAAATCAACTCTACTTTCCATTTCTTTCCAGGGAAACAAATTATTTGGTTCTCAGTTGGATTCTATTATTTCAACTGTTACTGGTTCCGGAACAGGGGATGGGGTTTTATTCAAATCTCTTCATTGTACCAAAGAAGGAGAATTCCTTCAGACCAGTTCTGGATCTAAAATTATTGAATCGTTATGTAAGGATACCAACGTTCAAGATGGTAACTGTAAGGACTATATTGCCTTTTGTTCAGCAAGGGAATTATATGTCCACAATAGATTTACAGGATGCATATCTGCATATTCCGATTCATCCAGATCATTATCAGTTCCTGAGATTCTCTTTTCTAGACAAGCATTACCAATTTGTGGCTCTACCGTTTGGCCTTGCTACAGCTCCAAGAATTTTCACAAAGATTCTCGGTGCCCTTCTGTCTGTAATCAGAGAACAGGGTATTGTGGTATTTCCTTATTTGGACGATATCTTGGTACTTGCTCAGTCTTTACATTTAGCAGAGTCTCATACGAATCGACTTGTGTTGTTTCTTCAAGATCATGGTTGGAGGATCAATTTACCAAAAAGTTCTTTGATTCCTCAAACAAGGGTAACCTTTCTGGGTTTTCAGATAGATTCAGTGTCCATGACTCTGTCTTTAACAGACAAGAGACGTCTAAAATTGATTACAGCTTGTCGAAACCTTCAGTCTCAATCATTCCCTTCGGTAGCCTTATGCATGGAAATTCTAGGTCTTATGACTGCTGCATCGGACGCGATCCCCTTTGCTCGTTTTCACATGCGACCTCTTCAGCTCTGTATGCTGAACCAATGGTGCAGGGATTACACGAAGATATATCAATTAATATCTTTAAAACCGATTGTTCGACACTCTCTAACGTGGTGGACAGATCACCTTCGTTTAATTCAGGGGGCTTCTTTTGTTCTTCCGACCTGGACTGTAATTTCAACAGATGCAAGTCTCACAGGTTGGGGAGCTGTGTGGGGATCTCTGACGGCACAAGGAGTTTGGGAATCTCAGGAGGTGAGATTACCGATCAATATCTTGGAACTCCGTGCAGTTTTCAGAGCTCTTCAGTTTTGGCCTCTTCTGAAGAGAGAATCGTTCATTTGTTTTCAGACAGACAATGTCACAACTGTGGCATACATCAATCATCAAGGAGGGACTCACAGTCCTCTGGCTATGAAAGAAGTATCTCGAATTTTGGTTTGGGCGGAATCCAGCTCCTGTCTAATCTCTGCGGTTCATATCCCAGGTGTAGACAATTGGGAAGCGGATTATCTCAGTCGCCAAACGTTGCATCCGGGCGAATGGTCTCTTCACCCAGAGGTATTTCTTCAGATTGTTCAAATGTGGGGGCTCCCAGAGATAGATCTGATGGCCTCTCATCTAAACAAGAAACTTTCCAGGTATCTGTCCAGATCCCGGGATCCTCAGGCGGAGGCAGTGGATGCATTATCACTTCCTTGGAAGTATCATCCTGCCTATATCTTTCCGCCTCTAGTTCTTCTTCCAAGAGTAATCTCCAAGATTCTGAGGGAATGCTCGTTTGTTCTGCTAATAGCTCCGGCATGGCCTCACAGGTTTTGGTATGCGGATCTTGTCCGGATGGCATCTTGCCAACCATGGACTCTTCCGTTAAGACCAGACCTTCTGTCACAAGGTCCTTTTTTCCATCCGGATCTGAAATCCTTAAATTTAAAGGTATGGAGATTGAACGCTTGATTCTTGGTCAAAGAGGTTTCTCTGACTCCGTGATTAATACTATGTTACAGGCTCGTAAATCTGTATCTCGAGAGATATATTATAGAGTCTGGAAGACTTATATTTCTTGGTGTCTTTCTCATCATTTTTCTTGGCATTCTTTTAGAATACCGAGAATTTTACAGTTTCTTCAGGATGGTTTAGATAAGGGTTTGTCCGCAAGTTCTTTGAAAGGACAAATCTCCGCTCTTTCTGTTCTTTTTCACAGAAAGATTGCTATTCTTCCTGATATTCATTGTTTTGTACAAGCTTTGGTTCGTATAAAACCTGTCTTTAAGTCAATTTCTCCTCCTTGGAGTTTGAATTTGGTTCTGGGAGCTCTTCAAGCTCCTCCGTTTGAACCTATGCATTCATTGGACATTAAATTACTTTCTTGGAAAGTTTTGTTCCTTTTGGCCATCTCTTCTGCTAGAAGAGTTTCTGAATTATCTGCTCTTTCTTGTGAGTCTCCTTTTCTGATTTTTCATCAGGATAAGGCGGTGTTGCGAACTTCTTTTGAATTTTTACCTAAAGTTGTGAATTCCAACAACATTAGTAGAGAAATTGTGGTTCCTTCATTATGTCCTAATCCTAAGAATTCTAAGGAGAAATCGTTGCATTCTTTGGATGTTGTTAGAGCTTTGAAATATTATGTTGAAGCTACGAAATCTTTCCGTAAGACTTCTAGTCTATTTGTTATCTTTTCCGGTTCTAGGAAAGGCCAGAAAGCTTCTGCCATTTCTTTGGCATCTTGGTTGAAATCTTTAATTCATCTTGCCTATGTTGAGTCGGGTAAAATTCCGCCTCAGAGAATTACAGCTCATTCTACTAGGTCAGTATCTACTTCCTGGGCGTTTAGGAATGAAGCTTCGGTTGACCAGATCTGCAAAGCAGCAACTTGGTCCTCTTTGCATACTTTTACTAAATTCTACCATTTTGATGTATTTTCTTCTTCTGAAGCAGTTTTTGGTAGAAAAGTTCTTCAGGCAGCGGTTTCAGTTTGAATCTTCTGCTTATGTTTTTTGTTAAACTTTATTTTGGGTGTGGATTATTTTCAGCAGGAATTGGCTGTCTTTATTTTATCCCTCCCTCTCTAGTGACTCTTGTGTGGAAAGATCCACATCTTGGGTAGTCATTATCCCATACGTCACTAGCTCATGGACTCTTGTTAATTACATGAAAGAAAACATAATTTATGTAAGAACTTACCTGATAAATTCATTTCTTTCATATTAACAAGAGTCCATGAGGACCACCCTTTTTTGTGGTGGTTATGATTTTTTTGTATAAAGCACAATTATTCCAATTCCTTAT